>NW_019384615.1:452808-514343 GCF_000671375.1 Centruroides sculpturatus | reverse complement strand
TGTGGCCGCCAGCGCCAGAGATCCTGAACACTGTCTGGCAACACTTGCCAAGATCACGAACTCTGTCTGGCAACACTTGCCAACAAGAGTGGCTGGCAACGTCAAAAAAGAAAAGGCGCGAAAGTTCGTTGGATTTTGTCCGGGTGTTGCCCGAGGATGTCTGTGACAGTTCTAACCTTTTCTAATAAAGTTCTTTTTTGTTACTGTTCGTGTTTGCCTGCTTAATGTTAGATCTAAACATCAGTAGGATTGAATGACAAAATATCTTTCTTAGCTAAGATTGTATCTACTGTAGACTTGTTGAAGCCATATTGCCCAGCAACATCAGACATCTGCCCACTCTTTATCTTGGCTATTATCTCTTGCTTAGTTTCTATAGTGAACACAGTTCTTGACACCAGTCTTTTTAGGCTCCATAATATTATCAGTTTTTTAAAATAAAAAGTCAGAAAAGCACTTAATTTCTGTTCTGAATTTTTGTAACTACAAAAAAGGTTTTGTATACAATTGTGAAAGTCTCATTCAATAAACCATTCATAGATGCCATTAAAATATTTTTTTATGAATCTTAAACCCAATGTCGCTTTTTACTTGTGTTTGTTCTATGAGGTGTTCGTTATCCGAACATAAAAATCTTTTGTGAAAGTGTTCGTTATCCAATTTGGTCACAGTCCAAACTGTTTGTTAACCAATCACCCACTTTATTTTATTAAAGACCCAGTAATGTTGTTGCACGAAATGTTGGAATAGGCAATTAACTTCTGATTACTCTGTTAATGTCTCCAATTCACAGGAGTCATGATGCTGTTGATTTCCTTAGTTGCCAAGGTATAATTGATCAAACTTGTAACTAAATTATGAAATTGCCATTTTGGGCCCAGAAATTTTAAGATCTTCAACCACCTCACTGACAGAGAGAGTGAGAGAGTGCATAATTTGAAACTCAAGATGTAAAATTTGCATAATCCATCCAAGGTGACAAATGTGAGGCACTGGAAATAGCCCCTCCCCTTAAAAAAAAGAAAGACATGTAAAAATTTGTTATGTTAAATCGTCAGGAAAGCAAATTATAAATGTCGAATCAGCGACACTCGACTTTGATGTCGATGCTCATCAAAAGTTGACGGAAAAACCAAATTTTAGATGTAAAAAGAAAAAAATTTAAAATATTAAAACTTAAGACGCAGTTTAGAAAGCAAAACGAAACTAGATAAAAAAATGTCTAGGTGAGCAAAGGTGTCATAGTCAACAATTAAACGCGATCAGATTCGAAAAGATGGTGTCGGATAAACCATCTCCAGCCGACCTTTTCCACGAACTTAACGAAGCTCCATTTACACCTGGAGACAGGTGGATGACCAATTGGAAAACGATGATGTAAGATCTATCCAATTGACAAGGAGCCGATTGCAAAAACCCTATAAAAATGCAAAATTCAAGGACAACGGGACTTCCACTAAGACTTTTCCACCTAGACTACCTGTTGTGTTCGTTTGTCGACAGCTGTCGTGTTTCATCTTTTGTGTGCTGTCACTTCAGATCTCGAACTTCTCACTCGACGTAGTCACAGGGCCCCTCCAGCGTAGGACCAGATCGACACCGAAAACAACTTACGAAGACAACCCGAAATTCTGAACTTAAGGACCTTTGCCAACAAAAATTATGTAAGCATTATCGTCCGAAATAAACGGTTTACCTTTGTAAAACATTTGTCTTTGCTGCCTTTAAAAACCGCCACCCACATACGCTAAGACCTTAGACCATCCCGACGGTAGGGAATAAAAATCTCCCCCAATCGGCGTTCTTACACAAAGGCAGTCTTCTCCTATTCTTGTTCTACTTCCACCTGCCAGTAACTGGAATATAAAGCCATTGAGGAAAATAACTTTGCATTTTGTAGGCAGTCCAAAGCATTATGTATTCTTGGGAGCAGTTGATCTTTTCTCATGGTAGAATTTTATTTTTTTGGTAACTGACAATCTAATCTCTCTGGCTGAATTCTAACAAAAATGAGAAAAGTTCCAGGTAAAACTGTAGATTGTATGACCTTCTGGCCCAATTTATTATCCACCTCATTGCTAATAATCTGTTCAGATAGCAAGATTTGGTATTTCTGTTTGATTGGCAGGTGTCCCTACCAAACAAAATCTGCCAAGGACAAATTTTCTTTGGTAAGGACAGGAACTGTGAAAGATTTTTAGAATATAAGCCTTTTTAATTTAGGTGATGTTTGAGTTAGCATTAAGCTGAGAACATATTACAACCATTGTCCTTAGCATGGAAAATACATTATTTAGCAATGGTCCACTGACATCAGGTGTTTGTGAGTCACCTTTTGCTTCATTTCTCCATACTGAAGCTTATACTTCAACTAAAATTGCTCTGTAGTTCATTGGAAGTACTGAGCTCTTTTAACTCAATTAAGTGATGACTAATAACAGAGTTATTGTTATCATCATCATCGCCAAAGACTTGTAATTAAACATAATTTTTTTTAATGATGATGATGATCATTATTAAAAAAAAATTATGCTTTAATTAAAAGTTTTTGTCAATTTTCATAAAGTTTAGTACAAAAAAATGGTGTTTTCAATTTAGATTGGATTTATTGAAGAGATATAATTATTATATCACATTATAAGCAATATGACCAATCTCAATTTTATCCATTACTAGCACAAACCACAATGAGGTCAGTTAGCAGATTACATGAAAACTTTTTTACTTATAAAATAGAATTGAATAAGATCTTTAAATGGAAATTGTGTTAATTCAACTAATGAAATATTTATTTTTCATTTTGTTTGATTAAAAATAATTTTAAAAACGTACAGTAAAATTATGGAAAAATAAACAACACAAAACACCATATTCATTGACACTGAAAAAATTATCAATGATCCAATGCACAGATTAAAGCAACACCCCTTTTGATCCAATGATATTCTGGTAATTGGGTGGGTATTTCAACAAATAACAAAAAATTTGATGATTGACCCATAGTTGATAATGTACCTATAAAAATTTATGTAATTTAATTTAAATATTTTCAAATATTTAAAATATACAACCATTTACAAAAAATTTCTAATTACACCTGAATTTCCAATGTCATGCATGTTTTGAAGTTTATTATAAAAAAATCATTAGATAATGAAATAAATAACAAGAAATGAGAGAGATATTTTGATAACAGAAACATCAAGTATTTATAATGCTATTTTGCATTTTACAAGCAGGGGAAAAAATTATACAGGAATCCCTTGCTTAACACAGGATTTGATTAATGTGTGAAATTAATTGTAGCAATCTCTTTATATATGTGACAAAAGTTTCAATGTACATGGCTTTACCAGATTTCTTTATTTAATATAAATACTGTATTTTGATTAACACAATTTTGATATACGTGGTAGGATCGAGGGATACCCGTAAACAAAAAGTGAAGAGTAGAAAAAGTTCCTGATCATATAGTTTACAGGTAAAACTGATCAAGGGAGATTATGTTAATTGACAAATAATGCAAAGCTTAAAATGAATTTGCATACTCACATGAATGTCTGTATATGTGGTTTGAAGCAGATGATGATAATCATTTTTGAATAAAAATGGTCAATGGTATTTACATATGAAAACCATATTGAAGATACAAAAATTGCCTTCTTAAATCTATCATTCACAATCACCAAGAATCAAAAAGAGGAAAAAAAAGTTTTCATTCACAGAGATGACCTTTTATTTCAGGCTATGCTTCTGTAAAAAAAATCAAAACAGCAACTTTTACAGAGGCATAGCATTTAATAAAAGGTTGGCTCCGTGAATAAAAATTGATTTTTAGATTCCTGTGAATGATTTAATTTTTGAATGATAATTTTTGTAACTTAATTATTGTGATATTAAAACTATATTAATGTTTATAAAAATGATAATGCTATTTGTTGCAGTAGCAACTTTGTTAAACAGTTTTATGTTTAGAATAGCATCAAAGTCCTTTTATGTCCAGCAAACAGCCCAATCTCAACTCAATTGAGAATGTATAGCTAAAACTAAAACAGTTGATAACAAGAAAGAAACCAACTAACAAACAAACAAGAATTGTGTCATGCCATTCATGCTAGTGGATAGAAATACATCCAGACTTTTCCAAACACTGAATGCCTCAACAAATCAAAGATGTGATTCAATGAAATATCATTTTATTAATTCAATAATGAAATAAATTCATGTTCTGAATTTTCCGATGGTTTAGCTGTTTTTAATGTTGATTTAGTGAATGTCTCTCCAATCCGAAAAATCTTTTCAGTAGACTACCTCACAGCCAATTCAGGTTATAAACTCCTTTTATTGCTTTTTACAGATGCATTTCGAGCTAGGTTAATTTACTAGCTCCTCCTCAGTGCTACAAAATAAATTAAAATTTTAAAAAATTGATAAAAAACTTTAATTTATTTTGTAGCACTGAGGAAGAGCTAGTAAATTAACCTAGCTCAAAATGCATCTGTAAAAAGCAATAAAAGGAGTTTATAACCTGAATTGGCTGTGAGGTAGTCTACTGAAAAGATTTTTTTGGATTGAAGAGACATTCACTAAATCGAAATAAATTCATTTTTTGCTTCTATTTTTTTCTTTGTAAAATGAAGCATCATGAAAAATTAATATATCTATATCAAAATATCTCATTTCTTGTTATTTATTTAATTGTATAGTAATTGCTGCTTTTTGTAATAAACTTCAAAACGTGTTTGACTAAAAATTCAGGAGTGATCAGAATTTTTTTGCCAGAGTTTTATCATTACAGCTACTCACCATCACGCTTTAAAATTTTGTATACAGGACATAAATATCTGTTGGTTGCAACAAAATCTTTTTTAGCTTTGGGAATGAACCATATAACTGGCATCTCTAAAATTGTTAAAATTATAAAGTTTTATGAAATAATTCTATTAATTAATAATAAATTTTTCTCTTTCAATATGATATTTCACACAATGAAGTTAAATAAAATACCAATATATAATTCTCTAGGTCTGGATTCAGTGAGAATTTCACCATTCCATCTTGCTCCTTCAAGAAATAAACCATGAATATAGCCACCATTTGAAGGATATTCTGTTATACTTGACCTCAGATTTAATATCTGTAAGAAAAATAAATTATGAAAAAAACTTTTTCAGTATAGCTACAATTTTAAATAATTAATTTATTAATTAGATTCCTATCTATTATGAAACAAAAAAAGACTCACAAATAAATTTGCATATAATGATTTAAAAGTGATTCAATTGACATTAAAAATAATATCAAGTAATTCATGTAAAATAAGTTTATATACAATTTTATACTTACTTTGAAAGTAAAGTTTGCAGAATTAATTGATACAGAATATTTTCTGGAAAAATTCTGTAATAGTGCTGTAAGAAAAGTCTCAGGGAAATAAAAGCCACTTATCCAAAATATTTTTGGAATACCATCATCTATCCAGTTCTGGAAAAATTTAAGTCGTAATAACAGATCTGAAACCCAAGATGATAAATTCTTCAAAGATGGATATGCCTACAATTAAACAAATAAAATTTCTACTGCATTTCAAATAATTTTATACTAAGACAATAAAATCTTTACTGTAATAAAAAAAAATCATAAATTAATGCTGATAATTTCAATTTTCAGAAAAAAATCTAAATTTTATACATTGTTCCTATTCTGAAATTTTACATTATCAATCTTGCTTATTTTGGATAATAAAATAGAAAAGTTTTGTTTTATTTTATGAAATACACTATTAGCAGGCTTCGAAACATACAGCAATTCTTACAGTGTCATTAGGTGACATTTGATGATAGGGAAGCTGTGCCAGCTCTGGATAGAATCATTGAATGTGTTATATGATATTTTAGTGTGTAGCATCCACAAGCTAAACTGCATGAGGGTGGTGCTCTGTACAGCACATGCACGAATGCATATAATCTAGCTGCTTTACATGATTCAAATATTTTCGCTATGGAAGCTATTCTATATTTGACTATACAGCACTTCTTCCATTGGGAATATGCAAATTACGAATTTATATTCAAATATACAATAGCAATCTTATCATTGTTTTTCACATGTAGTATAGAAATTTCTAATAAGATACATAATGCAGTTATAATAAATAATTAATTTTAATTAATTCAAAGTACATTAAAATATAAAAATAATCGCACAATATGTATTTATATTTTAGAAAATACAAGGGAAGTGATATGATTTCTTATGTCTTTTTTCAGATGTATGTATTTATATACAACTTTGAGACAGTGATATGTAGAACATAAATGGAAAAAAATGAGCAATTACTTATTGTGACATTATTACAATGCTGGACTGCCATTTTTAATCATATAGACTAGAAGTTTGTATATAGTCAATCAGGCCTACAACTCTGAGATTTCCATATCTGGTTTCAATTTTCATCTACTTAACTCCATTCTCCAGATTTAGAAAGGACAGAAGGATTGATAGACAGACAGACAGACGACAAAGAAATCTGAGAGAGACTTCTGAATTTAACATTTTCATTAACTGATAGGATTTATACAAAAGTTAAATTATATATTGACATTATAATTCTTTGAAACAAAAAGAAAAAAAACAAGAAAATAAATTTGAAATTTTGAATCTGAAAACAAAATGAGTTAGAGTGTTTTAAAAATCAAGCACAAGTTTTGTTTACTGATTTGGAAAATATGTATTAATTTGAAATTTTGCAGGCCATTGTAAATTATGAATTACGTGAATCTTACCCTATCATAGTAATATTATTACATTTAATGCTTGCTTTACCGGTAACAATTGCTTCAGGAGAACAGAGTTTTAGTAAATTAAAAATTATAAAAAATTATTTCAAATCAAAAATGAGTCAGGAACGTCTGATCAATTTAAGTATTTTATCAATAGAATCTGAAATGTTTTGTGAAGCAAATTTCGACAATGCAATTGATAATTTTGCTCAAAGAAAATCTTGGAAAATAAAATTATTGTAAAAATGTGTTTTTGTATTGAAATAAAAGTATATAATATCTTGAGTGTTTTTTAGAATGGAGCAATTTTCATCCCTGGCCATAGGCTCCAAAATTCTTCACTATGTCTCTACTCTACAGTTGCTGTATTCATGCAAATAGTGCTTTTGTAGTTGTATGTGAATGTTCTGCCACCCAAACTAACAATTCTGTATATTGACATTTCTCTGCAAGGAGAGTGTATTTCATCTAGCCAAAACATTCATAAGCCAGACAAAGAGCCCTTGTTATAAAAGTTGCTGATTTTAGCAAAGTATCCTTTTTCTATAATCAGCAACTCTTAAGTCCTGAAGTTGTTGAAGTTTGTAAGGGTACCAAACAGTTGTATAACTGTTTATTCTTTGCCTATCACTTTGATATGCATTATGTCATGTGCACTGGCTTTCCTTGCTACAAAGATGCAGCCAGTTTTTCCACCTCCTCTGACATCATAGAACAGCTCTTTAAGAAGTCACTCAACATTGAGAAAGTATTGTACATTCACAGATACACTTTTGTTGAATTTCTCAACCATAAAATTCAAAGTTTTAACTAAAATTGATCTTCCATTCTAGGCTTACTGTTTGACTGAGTGATAAGACTGCAGCATTACATTTCTTTTTGATAGCACAGTTAAACAAGCAATGCTTTTGCATGGGATTTGATCTTGTATAATATTGTTTCTACTATGATTTTCAAAAACTCTTGATAATCTAATATTGTGACATCTTACTCAGTGAGATGAAAAGGAACAGCAAATTGACATAAAGTTTTCATGTCTATAAAAAAACTCCATATTTTCTGAGTATTTTCTAAAAAACTGACTAATCCCAATTATTTCAGGATTTATGAATTATTTAAATCATTTTAAAGTGTATATATGGTAATTATAATAGAGAAAAAAGTAAAAAGTGTTTTTTCTGAATCTGTACCTACTAGTGATGGGACTGAAACTGGCAGAAGAGGATTTAAATAGATATATTAAAATCTGTTAATTAATATTGAAATTTAGAAAAAATAAATGCTGATGAAAATTTGAAAACTACAGACAACTGTTGTGTTGTTAATTTTCTTTCCATAAAGTGTCTTTATGTTATAATGTGTTGGCAATAACAATTCAATTTTTGTTTTTCTATTAGTTTTGCTTTTAAGTGGAGAATAATGTTTTATTTCAAGTACTTTCTTTCTATGTTTCTCTTTCTACATCTCTCATACTCATACAAAAACAAAAGCCTTTGGATATTTAAAACAGGCTGTTGGAGATCTTTAATGCAAAGAATCTAATCTTTCTGCAGAAGCAAATAATCTTTTGCTTCTGCAGAATTGGCTCTCTAGGTAAAAAACTAATTAAATAATTTTGAATCACTTACTCTCAAACTTAATTAACTTTAATATTATTATGATTATCTTACTTTTAATGATGTTTACATGTTATTTTGATTTTTATGTTGTTAATATATTAAAGATTTTTGTTATATTGCTTTTGTTATTATCTGTAGCTTTTGCAAATTTTTATGTTTACTTACTTTTCCTTTTATTTAATTTCTTATCGTGTTTATGGTAATGTTGTAATACTGTAGCTATTTGTATCACAGAGAGAAGTTGATTGCCAATATGCTCCCTCTATATGATTATTTTTTTCAATTCAATTTTTTTTCAATTTTTGTTTTCCATTTAATTTTAAATTTACTACAGCTTTTTTCTTCAAGTAAATCTAAAATGAATGTAACTTCTAAATTATAAATTTTAAGCGGATATTGTCAACTTTAAAAAACTTGAAACTATTTCTTTTGTTTTCTTTGGATAAAGTATTTGGTTTTATAATCTTTGATATCTTCTATTTTTGAGAAAAATCTAAAAAAATGTATGGAAATGTGCTATATTTTGCCATTACAATTTTAGATTTATAAACGTTGTGCTTTACGTCTTTTCTTGCCCCCCCTTGCCACGTGGTGGATCCGACTTGGTGGAGGGGAGTTATGTGATTCTGGGGTGTGTAACTGTGGGTGGGAGTTTTATGGTAGGGTGTGCCTCAGGGGGAGAAGAGCAGAACGAAAGTGGACAAAGAACGGTGAAGTAGGAAAGTAAGAGTGGTGGTGAAAGTGTGTAAAGAAAAAGAAAAAAGACTGTGCAAGAAAGTCCGTGTAAGATTTCAGAATTTGGAACTGTTTTCTACCCAGAGTGAAGGAGAGGAAAGGATATGACAAAACGCCATTTCTGTCAGTATGTTTCTATGTATTCATGTTACATGTGCTTGATCAGTTTATTGTCGGGAGATTTTTGTTAACGTTACGCGATATACTAGATTTGTCAGACTCATTATTTTTCCTGTGTCTCATCTTTGTTTTAGGAGTNTATGACAATTGCAATTTCATTAACTAAAAAATTTTATTTTACTCTATTTTATTTTTTCTGTTTATTTATTGTCTTAACTAACTTTGGTTATTTCACTATTTAATAAAAAAAATGTGTGATAAATTTTCCCTTATGACATATTCACTTTTCTCCTTTCATAGTATGTTTCTATGTATTCATGTTACATGTGCTTGATCAGTTTATTGTCGGGAGATTTTTGTTAACGTTACGCGATATACTAGATTTGTCAGACTCATTATTTTTCCTGTGTCTCATCTTTGTTTTAGGAGTGCTGTATGCTCCCAAGTATATTAAAGGAATATTTTGTAGAATTTGATAGCTGTCTTCGTCCAGTCCCCATCGAGTCCAGTGCATTTCCCCTGATAATGGTCTGCTCCACCAAGCACGCTTGTTATAAATTCTCCCCCTGTAGAAGCACTTACGTTTTATTGTGTTGATTCATTCTCATGATATTCTACCCTCACAACGTAAAATTATTTAATAATCTTACCTTAGAAGACCAATTTTTTGGAACACAATTATGATAGATACTGTTGGCTACATCTTCTATAGTTTCATTCATAAGAATTGTCCCTTGTAAAGCATTTGTAAGTTCAGTCAGAGATTTATGTATCACTGACAATAATTGATTATATCTAAAAATACAAAAATAAATCTATTAAAACTTTTAATTTAAAATAAATTATAAATTTATTTCATTACAAGCCACTAGTGAAATAAGAATGACAAACAATCACCATCTCTTAAACAAAAAAAGTTTAGGTTATCATATTTTTTTTACAAAACATATTGAATTTTTGTATCCAAGAGGAAGAAGATAATATTCTAACTACTTTTGTGAAGAAATAAAACATTAAAACTATTCTAGACATAGTTTTAAAATCAATGTCAATGTATTTTTCTTAACTCATTTATAATTAAATGTAATAAATCACAATATCAAATAATAATAATAGTAGTAAATAGTACTCATAAAATTTATACAACATTTGTGATACATTATATTTATGTATCAGTTTTTATTATGAGATAACCATTAATTATAATATGTGTGATTTAAAACATAAATTTCACAGTCAGAAAATTCATAGTATATATATATTATGAATTTGTACACAATTATTTCAGGATTTATGAATTATTTAAATCATTTTAAAGTGTATATATGGTAATTATAATAGAGAAAAAAGTAAAAAGTGTTTTTTCTGAATCTGTACCTNAAGTATCATTTATATCATACATTTATGATATTAAATTAATATTTAAAAATAAAATATAGATAGAAAGTGGTTGCACTACAGTGTTAAGAAACAGAACAAATAACAACACTGTTTCAAAATTACTAAAATATAGAAAATTAATATTTTTTAGTATATTATGATTCTTCTTTACTTAAACTTATAAATGAAATATTTGTGATCAAATGTAAAAAAATATATTTTTAAATTGCTTACTGTTATACTGAAAATACATGAATCAGAAGTTTAATGATTGCCTTCTTATAAAGCTTCAAATTTAAAATTTTCATCAATAATCAATCACAAATATTTACAGTCTTTTATGCATGAAAAAGTTTAGTGTAATATGATAATGATGGATTCTAGATTTTGAATATTTCTCTATGAAAGGCTTAAGTCTAACTATAGATGTCAACCCACCTATTGTAATGCTTTTTGTCAGAGATTATATTTTAATTTTAATAAATTTAATGGAGTATTAGTTTTAATGCAGGTAATCAAATAAAGAATTAACATAATACAAAAGTCTTTTAATGATGTTTTACAGTTTTCATTATATTTTCATTTATTATTTTAAACAAAACCTAATTAATATTTTATTTAAGATGGACATTAACAATATGAAATATTATATTGAAATAAGACATTATTTTATTGTTAGTTAATAAAATAAAAATAATTTTTAATTTAAAAATTATTTAGTCAATTACTTTGGTTTTTAGTGGAAAAAATTACCTATTGTCTATTTAGCTTAAAAATAATATTAAACTGGTCAAAAGCACTCATTCATATTTATTTTAAAAGTTCTATTTTCAGATTCAAAAGATATCCTGAAATTATTAGACATTTTGTATAAAAATACCCATTACTGAATGCTTCTACATAAATTTAGTCACAATACACACAGTTTCTGAGAAAATTACTTTAAAATCAATGTAAATATTTTTTTAAAATATTTTTTCTGATTGAATTGATAACAATAAACAACTTTTCATTAAATAATTGATAAAAGTGTTTAAAATTAATAATAAAAATTTCAATGATTACAGGGGTTACCCTGATTTAAAAGTACTTGATATAAGAATTTGATACAAGCTGTTTTCTTTTATCTCTACATTATACATTTTTGTATTGACAATTGCAATTTCATTAACTAAAAAATTTTATTTTACTCTATTTTATTTTTTCTGTTTATTTATTGTCTTAACTAACTTTGGTTATTTCACTATTTAATAAAAAAAATGTGTGATAAATTTTCCCTTATGACATATTCACTTTTCTCCTTTCATACAGATTACCCATGATGATGTATACTAACAGAAAGTTGTTAGAACAAAAATATAATCTGCACCACTGTATACCTGTTTAATTGTTAAGACATTTAGTTATCTAGTCATTTAGATTTTACTCATTTGGTTATTAGCAAACATGCTGGCACGCTTTATTCCTGAGTGAATTTCAAGATATCTTAGTAAAAAAGACAATAAAAGGCACTCTTTTAGGGTGTTAGAAAGTCATTTCGAATGCTGAAGAAGATTCATTTCATGTGAATATAAGGAATTAACCACAAAGGCTTGTATATGTGACAAGCATTTTGAGGATCAATTCTTAACAAAATCATTCAGTCACACAATGTCCAATTAGTACAGCTTGCACATGATAGATGGGCACTAGCTCTGGATGCTTTTCCATCTAAATCCCCAACTGTCCATCCTATCTAAGCATTTAAGTGCCCTGAAAGCAACAATGTCAATCGGAGAAAGGAGATCTCTCGAGTAAAGAATAAAAAAAACACATGTTTTACAGTAATGAATATTACATTACTTACATTTGAATTTTAAATTTTTTGTTTTTTAAGGTACTTCTAAATATGTTTAAAGCAATGATCAACTGCCCAGTACTTGTAATGACAATGACAAAAGTACAACAACATATACAAACTCAGAACCAAATCAGAAAAAGTCATGGCTTTGACCATTTTTGTCAATTTTTATGAATTTTTTTGACTATTGTTTATTTTTTGTTTTTTATTAGTTCTTTAAAATGTTAAAAAAATATATAGAAATTTGTAAATGTAAAAAGAGTTTTGAATATTTAATGTTTTACAAAGTGTTGGGATAGGATTGTGTAAGAACATGACTACTGGTTTTTTTAAACTAGTAACGGCCAAGAAAGACCATTGGATTTTGAATGCGTGGCCACTGATTGGTCGTCAGATCATCATACCACTAGCAAATCTCCGACAGAGCAGCTGATCACTCATTGGTTGAGGATCACACCACTCTACATATTTGCATAGTGCTACGGCTCGGTAAGCACTGATTGGTCATTTAGCCCTCTGACTACGGATATAAAAAGGTTAATATCAAAGCGGGACATTTAAGTTCACTTTAACATGGTAACTTCGGGAAGTTCGGTTAGAAACTTCAGGTCTGTGTAAGTTTGCTTTGGAACATCAGGATATACATCAGTTTCGTCTACGTTCGGCTTAGGACTTTGCATCAGAAGCAAGATCATCATGGATCTTCAAGTGTGCATAAAAGTTCTAGTCAAGTCTGGAATAGTCTCGCTGTCTGTTCTTCAACCGCCAGGAGGTTACTTCTAGCCACAACTCGTTGATTTGTCGCAAGGTGTCTTCTCGATGGACCAGAATCAACATATTAAACTATATAAACTTTGTTAATGTGATTGGTGCACCAAGTTGGTCGCCAATTGTGTGAAATGACAAACATTGTAAACTTCACTCAAAGGCTTTCCATGAAATAAAAAATTACATTACAAAAATATAAATAATAATTTTAAAGGTATTAATCCTAATACAGATTGTATGTATTAAAACTTTTATTATGAAGTGTATGTTTGCAAAACACATGTAAACCATATAAAGCCTAAATTTGTTTTAATGCAATTTTTCACTTCAGCTTTGAAAATGTTTATCAAATCAAATATTTTCATCTAATCTATCATCGTATCTGATTTGTTTGATTCAACCAAAATGTTCAATTTCACTATAAACAGAATATATTTTTAAAAATAATTATCAATTTATATCCAATGAAATGTTATGTATATGTTATGGACAAAGTGATTAATCGGGCATTATTCATAATGCCCGGTCATTATGAATAATGACCAAATAGGGCAGGCAGTGTGATAAATATTGATTAATTTATCAAATTGACTGGTTATTATGAATACTGCTATCACCTAGTCGGGCAAAGTGATAATAAGTTGAGGAGTGATCATCTGACATACGCTAGCCAATCGGCACTTTGCCGATAGCCAATTTGTTGGGATCAGGTGTCATTCCGCTTCATCGGAATGGCACCTGATCCCAACAAATAGAATACACTCCATCCAGGGAATTCCAGTTGACCTGAAGAAGAGCAAAGAGATTGTTCAAAAACATCCATCAACAGCGGTATACAATATATATGCGTCACGCTCTGGTTACAGGTTCCAGATAGTGTAGCGTAAATTTGTAACAACTAAATGATTCATAAAAGATGATAATAAAATTTTAATTTTTAAACATCTGAACTTTTTTACTTAATAAATTACTTCAAATCAATATGAACTTAATAATTTAAAAGTTTAAAAGTAATTTAAATAAGTATATGTTTTTAGACATATTATTTACCTGACTGACATATAATTTAATATTTAATGAAATTTTGTTAGATTTGAAATTATTTAGATAAACTAAATTTATTTGTCACTTTTTAAACATACAAACCAAGAGCTCAAATGATTGTAGCACACCTATTGGCAAATATGTTTATTACCTCTACTTATAAGAATGAAAACAATAGGCATTCAAAGACCAGATAATCCATTGACTCCGATATTATTAACAAATGCTTATTTTTCAAGGCAAAGAAAGTTACATTCATTTGACTGAACAAGATATACTTCATAAGTAATATACCAATAAAATGTTCACGGTAACTTTGCTAGTTCAAAATATATAAATAAAGAAGAAAGTAAATAATTTTAACATTAGTTATCATCTTTGAAAATTGCATAGGTTGTCTACTACAACAACAGCTCTGTATTCAATATAGATTTATACTTAAAAATAAAATAAAATTTAAAAAATAACTTAGAAATAATTATTTGTATAATTACTTAATAACTTCTTGAATTAAAACAGAATTTAACGATTCTTCATATGATAAGGGATACATTGCTGATACTTCTTTTTCACAAAATAGATTTGGCAAAGAATTTAATATCTCTTTAGCAGAATTTTCAACAATCTAAAAATAAAGTTTATATAATTATAATTGAGGTATTAATTAAATCAAACATTAATTAAAGTTTAATTATTTTAATAAACTTTATACTTTTTTTATTTGTGATTTTCATCTGTAGTTCAATTACATTATCATCAAAATCAATTAATTCATTTATTAATAATAAATCAATTAATAAAATAGTGATAGTTTCATCACTAAATTAAAATTTGCATAGTTACAGAGCATTGATATTAGAGGTTGTCCAAATATAACATCTCCAATTTTAAGTCCTTTTTTGACTACCTATCTTATATCTGGTCACTAATTTTTAGACACCCCCATGCTGATATAATATTTGATCTGCCATCCTTGATATTAAATTACAGAAATGCTTTAATTTCTGTAAAACAGCTTTACAATACATTAATTTATTCATATTTCTTGCCAAAGATTTTTAAAAAATAAGCCAATAGAAGTAAGTTCACTGATTTACCATTGAAGAAAAATCTGACAACATACTATTCTGTAACTTTAGACTAAATTTAATATGTTATGTACTGGTATATATATCTTTTAATAGTATCATTATCTATAATCTGTACCTAAATATTAAATTGTTGTCTATTCTTACATGTTAAACTACAGTTCTGACAGAGCATATTTAAGACAGTGCTTCTACTAAAGTGTAACTATTAAATAAGCAAGAACTTGCTGTATGATCACTGATCAAAATGAGTTGACACTCTTGAGAGAGTATCAACTCATTTCCAAGATTTATCTTATATAAAAAATAAATTTTTTGTATAACAGATGTACAAAAATATGTGCAAAGTGAAGAAAAAGTTTTCATAACTATTTTAAATATAATGTTATTTTCTGGTTACCCTAATCTATTTTGGAAAGTTAATATTTATTAAAAAATCAGGCTTCTATTTAAATCCTATTCTGATATCCTTGGAACTTTGATCTGTTTTGTTAAAGCAATTAAGAACAGAATATATTTTTTAATCCTTTACACTTAAATTATATTTCCAATAATGAATTTTTTTATAGCATTTTCACTTTAAATTAATTAAATCAATCTTTATCTCAAATAAAAAATAACACAGCTTACGGCCATGATCACACAACAACTAAATTTTTAAACCTTGTATTACTATAGCTAAATACATGTTACTTAATTGGCTTAATATGATACTTCTTATAGAGTTGATTCCTAGAGATTGAAATAATATCATATATAATATGATTTATAAAAAGGGCACCTATGATAATCCCAACAATTATAGACTCATTGTATTATTGACTAATTATAGGAAAATATTCTATCAACAGTTTACATTTATCAAAGGTAAAGGTATAATCAATTCTAATTTGTTATTTGCCTTAGCTTAATCTCTCATCCAAATTTATTTGTATTCTCTATTCTCAGGTTTTAAGATATCTATTAGACAGGGCAATAAATTTTCTGATACTGATGAAAATTTTGATGGATTATCACAAAGTGACCCCTCTTAGTCCTTATTTGTTTATTTTATACATCATTGATCTCCATACTCATTTTTCACAGTCATCTTTAGTTAATATTCAAATTGGTGCTCATGAAATTTCCCATCTAGCTTATGCTGACAATTTTGCCATTATATCTAAAACTTAAACCGATTTCAATGGAAGATTACTTCTTGACTTCCCTAAACCTGTTACTGGTGCACAATGCATATAAGATATATACAGCAGGTGACAAACATTTTCAAACTATCCTGCAGTTCTTCCTCAGGTCAACTAGCTTAGGAATGCTTTTGGACAGAGCGTGTGGATTTCAACGAGATCGAATGTCATTTCGAAGAAGTCAGCCTCACTTGACATGCACGGTCGCGGCTTTATAAATGGCTATGGATTCTAGCCATTTATAAAGCCGGCCAAGTAACCACATGTGTCAACCGGAAGGAGGGGCTAAATCAATCGCTGGCCTGGCAGTCCTTATTAGATGCCGACCCATGACTACCTCCACCAGCTCACGACCATGCATGTCAAGCGAGGCTGACTTCTTCGAAATGACATTCGATCTCGTTGAAATCCACATGCTCTGTTCAGAAGCATTCCTAAGCTAGTTGACCTGAGGAAGAACTGCGAGATAGTTCAAAAACGTTTGTCACCTGCTGTATATATCTTATACGCATTGCGTGCCAGTAATAGGTTTAGGGAAGTCAGGAATTTATTCCGGTGCTGAAATTAGAGTGAATTTTGTGATTAATTCTTTCCATCATTTTTGCTTGGACAGAGAATTGTGTTTTATGTTAAAAAATCCAAGATCATGGTTTTTCATTGAGATGGTCATCATCAAAATTCTGATAAATGATACCTAGGTATAGAACACATTGAGGTTGTTGAACAATAAAAATATCTGGGATTATTATTTAATAGTGACTTGTCAATTAACAAGTTTCAAACAAGCTATCTCTCTTGCTACCAGATAAATAACTTATCTTATTTACTTTAACATTTAAAAGCAAGTAATACTCTAAAACTAACTATGAATTTTTGAAACTAGTCAATAAACATTTTTCACAAGTCTAACATAGTAAATAAATGATTAATTTGTAAATACAGTAGTGTGCCTAGTCTCAGTCCTGTGTCCTGATGAATATTAAAGTCCTATGTATAAACAAATTTACCTTGTTTAAGTCAAGAAATTGTAGAACAAAGATTTCATAGCAACAGCACAACAACTTCATGACATTACTTATTCTAGCATTCTATTAACTTCAGACTTGTAAAAACATAAACTGATAAATCATTGTAATATACAAATAACAGGGATGTGATGGTGTAAATTCCACACTATTATAGTCACAAAAATTTCACCAATCACAGTAAAGTGATTGATGAAATTTTAATAAATTAAATAAATAAAATAAGAACACTAAAAGATAGCAAAAAGTAAATTTGTATCATACAGTTTCTTTAGCATGACAAGTAACAAACACAGAGTGTATGTTACATGGCATGCTGTAACATACTATTATAGTAACAGAAATTGCACCAATCACAGTAAAGTGCAATTTCATGCTAAAGAAACTGTATGATACAAATTTACTTTTTGCTATCTTTTAGTGTTCTTATTTTAATTTATTATTGTACAACCAATAATAAATTAAAATATTTTTTCTTAAAATTAAACTTGTAAAAAGTAAAAAAAAATAATAATAATTTTAGGAAACTTACATGAATTTCAAAAATAGATAATCTGTGGGCTAACCACACAAAACTTTATAATAGTTTATTAAAGTTAAAATTGTAAAACTCAGCTATTTCAACAAACATTTGTCATCAATTTTAGAAAATATTAATGTCAGACAATTAATATTGATACTGATCATTATTGAACTTTAGATGTGCTACATAAGTAATTTCTTAATTCATATAATTTAGCATAAATTGAATCTTAATTTGAAAAAATATTAGCTTTAGCCAGTTTTTATAATTTAAAAATGCTTGATTAGTTATTTGCTAATACTCACTTCATATCTATTAAAATATGGATAAAATTAATTCACTATTGTTATGTATTGAGCATTTAATTGCTTATTTTGTATCATAAAAATCATACATGTATATATGAGAAGTAAGCATTTATGGATACTTTAAATAAAATAGAAATTAATTAAGCTTTAATATTTTAAATATTTTTTAATAAATAAATTTGGAAAATTTCTTTATTAAAAATAAACTCTATAAACTTAAATACTTTAATGCTAACCTTTTCTTTTAATTCATGAACTTTTGAGGTTGCTTTTGCCTGAAGAGATGATAGTTTTGATAAAATCTGATAACTTTGACTTTGGTTAACAACAATACTTGCATTTTCATGTAGACCAAATAGATTTGGTGAATCAATTAAGGGAAGATTTTGGATATAATCCATATATTGCTAAAATGAAAATATTTTATAAATGATATATTTATTAATATATATTTATGTTGATAAATAAATAAATAATTATTCAAAAGTTAAATTTTCTCTCTTATAATTTTCCTTACTTCATAAGTACTTTCAGATGATAACTGATGAATGATTTCTTTTTCAGTAAAACAATAATTTGCTATTAATGCATCTTGACTACAATAATCTTGTAATAAAGTTTCAATACATCGCTGGTCTAAATCATCAGAAACTTTACCACCATAATTTATTTTTCCAACCATATATGTTAAAATCTGAAATATATATACCACAGAAAAAAGTAATTATAATGTTATGGCTCAATGAAATCTTATATTTATGAAAATTTGTGTTCAACAAGAGAGACTTTCTACTAAAAGTCCTGCTCTTCTTTAAAACAAAACAAATTGGATCTTTTAATGTATTAAAACTAATCTTAATTATTTCAGTTAAAGTATGTAGTTTAATTAGCTTACCTTAAATGGCACTTGTTTATATTTGTTTATAACTATTTCCAATTGATTTATACATATAAAAAGATCATTCATAGTAAATTCATATTTAATGTTAAATCCTAGAGATCCAAATTTACATCTTTCTAAAATAACACTGTGAAACAGACAGAGACTCAGAAGTAATGGCTTAAAGACATGACTCTAAAATAAACAATTTTGTTATAATATAACAGTATTATAATTATTTAATTTTATATAATAAATTAACTTACCTTCTCTTTACAATGTTCAAAAAAATTATCATTAAACTTTTTATAAATTTTCAGCATATTAGCTTGTAAACCACAAGGTGATTCAATAGTCATTTTTAATCCTCTTTGAAGTAAATTAATTGGAAATTGTGAACTCGGCATGCTTGTAAGCCATAATCGAAAGTCTTTATGAACCTAAAAATTTTTAAAAATTTATAAATATATGTAAAATATATTATAATTTCCTTTTTATTTACATACTTCTTTAGGATTTATGCTTTCAATTAATTTCTGTAATTGAGACATCAAATTTAATGCTAAATGGCAATTTTGAAAAAATATCCAATTTCCCAATTCAATGGCTGATTTGAATAATGCTTCAGCTTTTTGTCCCTATTATTACATTAGAATGAAAACATTTCATTATAAGAAAATATTTAATACAAAAACTGTGTTATAGAAAAAGTAAATTACTTGATTTTGTCCTAATGATAATGAATATAATCGTTTAGAAGTATGCTTTTCTTTATATAGTTCATGTAATTCTTCTGTAGGATCAGCATTATGAGATAATACTAAAATAAGTGGAACAATAGGTGAAGAATTATCATAAAGACGAGCTAAGTTGAATACCTAAAATATAAAAACACATATTTTTAAAATAACATTTTATTATTAAAAGTTTTTATTCAATTTTTAAAATTAAAATAACTCCTAGTTAAAACTTTTAAATATTTTTTATTAGGAAAATATTTTAAAAATGTGTAGTTAAGTATTATGAAATTTAAAAAATTTTAAAATTCAATATTAAGTTGATAAATATTTTAAAATTTAAACTATCAAACTGAATATAAAACATTACTTCCTAGAAATTTTGTTTTTATGTACAGTACAGTGATACCCCGAACTTACGCAATAGGTGGGACTGAGCGATAACCACGTAAGTTGAATTTGCGTTAAGTCGGGGTATAATTTCGCAATTTGTGTAAAACCCAAGTCGGATGTATGTAAGCTAATAAATGTTCTCGTTAATCTTATCTCGTCTTTTGATTCGTTCACAGATAGAAGAAATCACCACATAGTGTCTCTCGAGTCTCCGTAGATATAACAAACACAGAAATAAATAACACAAAATAAATTGTGGCTGTGTGTCGATTCTGCACGACACGTCCGAACATGTAAGCTGAACAATAGTGTGGGGGGGACTGAGTAATTGAGAGTTGCTTGGCGCTCAAACAAAAGACGAATTGACGAGATTTGAAAATTGCGTAACTCCAGGTTTGTGTAAGTCGGGTAGCATAAGTCGAGGTATCACTGTATTTCTTCAATATAAAAAAAAAGCAGTTAAATCAATCTGAAGTTTGTTCTTACTTGAAATTTAATGAATTTTTCACCTAATTTGTTACTAACAAATTTCTTCATGGCTAAACCTAAACAATCTATTCTGATGCATCTTAATAACAATAATCTTTCAAAATCATCCAATTCTTCTTCCCATTTTATAGGTAGAACCTCACTAAAAATAAAATTTAATTATATAGTACTCTCATTTTTTTTTAAAAATAATTAATAAAAATAATAAGTTTTTTAATTAATAAAAATAAACTTAAAAATTGATTTATTGACATTTACTATTTTATTATTTGTTTTAGATCTATTATTATTATTTTTTAATCTCTTGACCCTGTGGGCACTTAGAAGGCCTTTTTTCCATACCCATTATGGGTTCAACCTGGCCCACAATGGGGGATAACCAGGTGGTGAGAGACAGGGACTCAACATATCCAGAACACACCACCCCTTCAGAAACTTATTAGTATTTTTCAGTTTGTAAATATAGAACTAAGCAAGACATATTTATTCCTGTGAAACCATCATTAACTGATTCATTTGAAAGTAGGTAATATTTACTAAAAAAATATAAATTTAAATCTATTGAGATTAGAATAAAGAAATTAAAAACCTTTCTGGATGATCAGAATAATAAATCTTTCTAAAATGGCTATTATTTTCATAAAAATCTGATAATAAACTTTCAAATTTTGGAAATTTTGCCAATGTGCAAATTTCTGTCCAAACATTTTCAGGAAGCCAGCCTGGAGAAGGATTTTCCATTTCAATTGGCTCTGATCCACCATTTAGAAAAAATTCCCACTTCTTCTACAATAAAATATTTTATAATTTTTATACTTGTTATGCATGTAACTGGTCAAAAATTTTAAATTGTGCTTAATTATACAAGCATTATGATATTTACCTGATCTATCAAATCTTCATCCATACATAATGAGAGAGATAATAAAAATGCATACAGTAATTTATCCTTCTCAAATAACGAACAACAAATATTTATAAAAAGATTGTAAGTAAAATGATTATTTATTTGTATACATCGTTGATCAATATATTCTGTAAAATTGAAATATAAAATTAGTATGCATTTTATTATGTAATAGTTTTATAAAATATATTTAAAATTAAGAATGCTACAAAAGATGTCTTTGATATACTTTTTTTGTTTTAAAAAAAAATACCTACATTATTTATATACAGTACGTTAAAAATGTTCTTGCTACCATAGCATTACTACCATTATTATTTCTAGTAATAACAAAAAACTATCACATTTTAAATCTGTTATATTAGTTTAAAATCTGTTAGTGATTGTCATACAAGATGGCTTGGATACTTGATGGCTGCCCAAACCAGCATACTAACAATGGGGACAATTTGACATTCAACAATAAAGGGTAGATTGAAGGGCTCACTAGTGAAACACCATACTTTAATACTGTGATAGTCCATTCCCAAACAGAACTGTTATTCATTGCTAAAGATGATATGCTGCCTGTCCATAGCAGTCCATGCTTCTTTGCATGGACTGGTGTACATATTTTTAATTTGCATTTTGTTGTTTGGAAAATTTACATATTCCTGCAAAACTTCTGAAAATTTACATGTTTCCTTTTGAATAAATTAATTTGTTTTACTGTAGACAGTGGAACTAATGATTAATGAATCATATATATATATACATATATGTGAAATGCTGAAAAGATCTCTTTTGCATCTGAACAAATGTTAAAGTAAACACTATAAATACATACATTATATATATATATATATATATATACATACATATAAATACATACATAGATACATACACACAAAGCTTGATCAAAAAATACCTGTACTAGCAGCATAACCTTTTAATTTAAACTTATAGAAATTATTCTACATTAAAATGGTCTGGTATATTAAAATTAGCAGGAATAATTTCATAAATTTGGAAAATTACTATCAGTTTTGGAAGTTGAAGGTCTATCCAGCTTTCATTATCCTTAATTGAATTTCTGTCTTCTTTAAAATGGCTAAACCATTCAAAACACATAATTCAACTCAAAGTGTATTCTCCAAAAACGATTTTCAAATGGTGATGTGTTTTTGTTGCAGTCTTTCCAAGTTTTAAACAAAATTTCACACAAAATGCATTGCTTTTCAATCAGTTCCATGTTAAAAATCATTAGAACAAAAAAAAATTCAAATTACAGAAACCACCACGAGTTTGAAAGGAAAACTTTTCTTAATATGAACTTAATGGTAGTCAACTCACAACTGATGATCACATTATACATACATACAGTCCCACTAGTTCTCCCCACTTAATAACTACAAAGCTATATGCATAGTCAGGTATATTTTGATATATGATACATAAACATAAGATAATTATATAATTAAAGTTGATGTTTGATAGTTATCATCAAACATTCAAATTTTACCTGAATATTCTGTTTTTGCAATTGATGACAAAAACATTTCTATAAACCATTCTAAGGAGTAATGATACATTGGATTTAACCTTTCAAGATCTAGTATTCCAAAAAATAATATTTTAGCTCTTAAAACAACTGGCATATATTGATTTCTTGTAGAATCAATATCTTTTTCAGTACTTAAAATTGTATTTATTTTTTCCTAAATTATTTTATTTTATAAAAATATAAAAGTAATGTAAATATTTTTATTTTTTAAATGATCTATTATTATTATTTTTTAATCTCTTGACCCTGTGGGCACTTAGAAGGCCTTTTTTCCATACCCATTATGGGTTCAACCTGGCCCACAATGGGGGATAACCAGGTGGTGAGAGACAGGGACTCAACATATCCAGAACACACCACCCCTTCAGAAACTTATTAGTATTTTTCAGTTTGTAAATATAGAACTAAGCAAGACATATTTATTCCTGTGAAACCATCATTAACTGATTCATTTGAAAGTAGGTAATATTTACTAAAAAAATATAAATTTAAATCTATTGAGATTAGAATAAAGAAATTAAAAACCTTTCTGGATGATCAGAATAATAAATCTTTCTAAAATGGCTATTATTTTCATAAAAATCTGATAATAAACTTTCAAATTTTGGAAATTTTGCCAATGTGCAAATTTCTGTCCAAACATTTTCAGGAAGCCAGCCTGGAGAAGGATTTTCCATTTCAATTGGCTCTGATCCACCATTTAGAAAAAATTCCCACTTCTTCTACAATAAAATATTTTATAATTTTTTTACTTGTTATGCATGNCACGAGCACCATTCGATGGCAAGCTCCATGACGAAAACAAGCTTAAGCAATGGTGTTGTCGAATGGTGCACACTCGGTAAGTAATTCTACAATTTTTTGTTTATAGCATAGTTTATATGGATTATTCCCAAAAAATTATACGTATTTTAGAAATGTTGAGTTGAATTAGTCTAGAATCGATTAATTTTATGGAAGAAAACTTTTCAAACAGCCGTAGTCCATAAACTGCAGATGTGCCGTGCTGTGATTGGCTCATGTATTTAAGGACTCGTAGAAAAAGGATTCATAAAAACCGGAATGTATCTACCGTGTTATGGGTGGGGTCGACTGTATATACAGTAGATATGTTCTATTTTATATGAATTCTGTGTTTTACCAGTCACTTAAATACATGAGCCAATCACAGCACAGCACGTCTGCAGTTTACGGACTATGGCTGTTTGAAAGGTTTTCTTCCATAAAATTAATTGATTCTAGACTAATTCGACTCAACATTTCTAAAATACGTATAATTTTTTGGGAATAATCCATATAAACTATGCTATAAACAAAAAATTGTAGGATTACTTACCGAGTGTGTACCGTTCAACGGCGCCATTGCTTAAGCTTGTTTTCGTCGCGGAGCGGCGCATCGAACAGTGGGTGCGTGTTTTCTAATAAGTTATTTTTATGCGAAAAATTTGCTGAACTTTGGAGACATCATTAATATAAATATGATTTTTATGGACGTTAAATAATAAATGTTATTTAGTAGGTCCAGTGCTCATTTAAACTCAACAGTTTGTGCAATATCCGCTATTGCTCTAGATTCGACCAATCCTGTTGCGACATGAGTCGGTGATGACGTTTTACCATATTATATGAGTCTCTTTTAGAGTGTTTATATGAATACGATCACAATTTTTTCTCCTTGTTATATGAACCTGTTTTATAGGGGGTCTACTGTATAACAATTATATAAATGAAACTTTATATAGAATTTATTTACAGAATTGCCAAATTTAATAATATTTTCTCTTCTCTTTAAAACCTAAAGAAATAAAACAATAAAAAATAATTTACATATTACAACTAAAAATGCAACATTTATATTTTTCAATACAAATCAATTAATTGTAATACAGGATAGGCAACTTTAGCTGTCCTTGTTAAAATAAGAAAATTTTCATATATTGATATACAATCATATCAAATGTTTATTAAAGTTTTGTTATTTCATCTAATTCTTAGAATACGAGGTCTGTTCAAAAAATACGCAGACTGACGTCATAAAACAAAATGTACTTTAATAACAATCCACGAAACCTTTTTTTACAAGTGTTATGTTCGTAATAAACTCCACAAATGCTTTCAACCGCCACCGAGGTCTGCTTCAGGTGGTGACTGACTGTGTTTCCTCCTGACCGTCGTAACGATGTCACCAGAGATGTAAATAATTGTGCATGTCAGGTTTCACCCCTCCGACTGTCCCTGTTCGAATTCCTCGAACAAATACGTCCACACCTGCACGATCGTTTCACCATCTTTGAAGTTGATGCAGGTGCCCCCACTGTTAGCTTTATGAATCTCCCAAACCTCCAGGTGATGGATGTGATCAGTTCGGAACACTTGTCTGATTAGTCTGGTGTTCCAGAAGTCTGCCTGCATTTCAGGGTCGGCAATGTAGGTCGATAAGGCGGTGGTGTGCCTGTTATTTTTAATATCTGCTTGATGTTCTCTTATCCGTTTTTGTGTTGAGCGGATGGTGAAGCCAATGTAAACCAAGTCCCTATGAAATCTGTCCTCCCTGATGGGAATGGAGTATACACCTGAGGCCTTGCTGAGATCCATCGCGTCCTTGGCATTGCGCAGCAGGTCATAAACAATGCCGGTTCTCATGTACGTGATCTTCGTGCGGTTACAGCAAGCAATCTCCCTGTATAGGGGGTCTAAATGTTGGTTGAACTGGATGACCGCATGCCTACCGTTCCTATCCGGTTGGCAGTTGTCATCCAGCGAAGGCAGGGGGCTGTCACTGCGGCGTGGGGGAATGGGCGTAGGCACGGGCTAAACCACGGATCATGCCTTTACTGTATCCATGCTCAATGGCAATTTTTTCTATGTGACGGAGCTCTAATTGGGTGTCGTGCTTGTTTGTGTGGTGAGTGAAAGCCTGTCTGGTAAGGGCATGGAAAACAGCAATTTTGTAGACAAAGGGGTCTACAAAAAACCATTAAACTTACACTCACAACATACAGACATGACAGAACATATAAAAAGCATAGACAACATTAAGCAACCGTGGGCTCAAAAGGTTCTCCATGGCAGGCATCCTTATGACCTGGCCCAGGATTTTGTTGACAAAACTGCGTCAAACAGCTGGTTAGATCGGGGATGCCTCTTTGGGGAGATGGAAGGATTCATGATTGCCATACAGGATCAGGTCATAAATACTAAAAACTACAGAAAACACATACTCAAAGATACAACACTCACAAATGACACATGCAGAAAATGTCACATCATGCCAGAAACTATACAACACATCACTTCTGGGTGCAAGCTCTTGGCACAGACAGATTATTTACACAAATGAGTTCGCAGGGATGAAAAGTGGGAGCTGGTCCGGTTTACGGTAAACACTCGTTTCTATCTTACCCCCTGTGAGACGTATGTTAACATCTAGAAAATGTGCATTCGAGTTGCTAACCTGATCTAAGCCGAGGGTGAGGCTGTAAGCATTGTCGTTCATGCACGACAAAAAATCGTCAAGGTTCGGTGTGGTTTTCTAAAGTATAAAGATGTCGTCCACGTATCTCTGGATTAGACTGATGTATGGCAAGAATTTTGGCAATACACTCTCCTCCAACCGTCTCACCACTAGCTCGCAAAATTCCCCCGATAGCGGGCTGCCCTTATTGCCCAAATTCTTGCCATACATCAGTCTAATCCAGAGATATGTAAATGACATCTTTATACTTTTGAAAACCACACCAAACCTTGATGATTTTTTGTCGTGCATGAACGACAATGCTTACAGCCTTACCCTCGGCTTAGATCAGGTTAGCAACTCGAGTGTACATTTTCTAGATGTTAACATACGTCTCATGGGGGGTAAGATAGAAACGTGCGTTTACCGTAAACCAGACCAGCTCCCACTTTTCATCCCTGCGATACACAGTACAGTGGCACACCAACAGAAGAAGAACTCACAACTTATTGGTCATCTCTTTGGTCCAATGCTGTTACACACAATGCTGATGCAGGCTGGATCAAGGAGGAGAACAGAAACTTGCATAACATACCAAGTATGCCCTGTGCTGAAATAAACATACACGACATTCGCTACGCTGTTAACAGAACACACAACTGGAAGACACCTGGTGTAGACAACATTCACAATTTCTGGTACAAAAAGTTTACATCACTGCACCAGGAACTAGCTAAACATCTAACACACATCATCATCAATCCACAAGACATGCCAAAATTTCTTACTCAGGGCATCACCTACATGAAACCTAAAAACAACAAAACCACAGACCCCACACAATACAGACCAATTACATGTCTTCCAACACTCTACAAATTATTGACATCCTGTATCACAAACAAAATATACAAACATGTTGAAGAACACGACATTCTTACAGAACAACAAAAAGGTTGCCGTAGAAATCACAGGGGATGCAAAGAACAGTTACTCATAGATTCAGTCATTCTACGGCAAGCACACAAACAACACAGAAACATACACATGGCATATATAGACTACAGAAAAGCATTCGACAGTGTTCCACACAGTTGGCTGCTACATATTCTACACATGTACAAAATACATCCATCACTCATTGCATTCTTCGAAAACACTATGCAGCACTGGAGAACAACACTACATCTCAGGGTTAGTAACACTTCCATACAAACAAACGAAATATTCATTAGGCGAGGAATTTTTCAAGGAGATTCCTTGAGTCCTCTCTGGTTCTGCCTAGCCCTGAATCCATTATCCAACATGTTAAACAACACGCATTATGGCTACAATATCAGACATGAAAAAACAACACAGTTTACACTCTCACATCTCATGTACATGGACGACATAAAACTTTATGCATCCACACAAAAACAACTTCATCAACTCCTACAAATCACACATTCATACACTAAGGACATACAAATGGAGTTTGGCTTAGACAAATGCAAAAAACTTCACATAGAAAAAGGAATCCTGAAGAAAGAAGATTTTGCACTTGGAAATGGAGACGTTATTGAATCCATGGAAGAGGGCGAGTTCTACAAGTACTTAGGATTCCAACAGGCCAAACTAACAGAACATACACAAATAAAGCAACGATTAATTAAAGAATACCAAAGTAGGTTAAACGCTATACTTAGAACACAGTTAAATGCAAAACACACAGTTAAAGCAATAAACACATATGTCATCCCAGTACTCACATACTCTTTTGGAGTTATACATTGGACTCACACAGATCTCGAGCAACTCCAAAGGAAAACAAGAACAACACTTACTAAGCATAAACAACATCATCCTAAATCCGCCACAGAAAGATTAACCCTTCCACGTAAAGAAGGCGGACGTGGCCTGATTGACATAGTTAACCTTCACTACAAACAAATACAGTCACTGCGAGAGTTTTTCTACAAGAAACAAGAAACATCACAGTTACATAAAGCAGTAACTCTAGCAGACTCAAATAACACACCATTAAACTTACACTCACAACATACAGACATGACACAACATATAAAAAGCATAGACACCATCAAGCAATCGTGGGCTCGAAAGGCACTCCATGGCAGGCATCCTTATGACCTGGCCCAGGATTTTGTTGACAAAACTGCGTCAAACAGCTGGTTAGATCGGGGATGCCTCTTTGGGGAGACGGAAGGATTCATGATTGCCATACAGGATCAGGTCATAAATACTAAAAACTACAGAAAACACATACTCAAAGATACAACACTCACAAATGACACATGCAGAAAATGTCACATCATGCCAGAAACTATACAACACATCACTTCTGGTTGCAAGCTCTTGGCACAGACAGATTACTTACATAGACACAATCAAGTAGCAAATATAATACACCAAGAGCTTGCAAAGAAACACAAATTGGCAGACATCCACGAACCATACTACAAGTATATTCCACAGACAGTATTGGAAAACAACACGCACAAAATGTACTACGACAGAGCCATAATCACAGATAAAACAATTTACCACAACAGACCAGACATCACACTCATTGACAAACACAATAAAATCACATACATTATAGACATAGCCATTCCAAACACTCACAATGTACAAAACACATGCACTGAAAAAATTAGCAAGTACACAGAACTCGCCCAGGAAATAAGGCATCTGTGGAGGATGGATAGGGTGCTTATTGTACCTGTTGTTCTCTCCTGTACAGGTGTGATACCACACACGCTACACAAAAGCCTGGGAACATTACAATTGAGTAGAAATACATACATCACACTACAGAAGGCCACTATATTGAATACATGCCATATTGTTAGGAAATTCCTTAATACAGACACTGACACACACATTTAATTTTAGTTTTGTTTTGGTTGCTATGCCTTGACTTTGGTCCGGCATAGTACACAGCCACCGGTGTATACCGAGTATAACCCACTAAACACAACAATAATAATAATAATAAATTATACCTGTTAAACAAAAAGTGAGCTTCTCCATATAATAAAGACCTGATAGAATGTAGTTTTTAGTGTTATACAATGCTAAAATTTAGATTCATTTATCCAATTACTATTTATAAAATATTATGTAAATGCTATGTGGTGAAATTGATCAAAGTTGTTATTAAATAATTTCCAAGTTAAAAAATAGTTGTAAAATAAACTTTTGCACAACATTTTCAGGACAGGAAATAATAATACAAACTAACCTGTTTTAATAATAATGAATCCAAAGAAGGATCTAATATTTCGCCAATATTTTCAAGCAGACAAGGTTTTCCAAATCTTATCGCATGATCTAAACTATGTAAGAATTCTTTATCAGTCAATTTTATACATTCTAAATTTGATGATTCTATTGTTTTTATCCATTTGTTAGCTTGACCCTATAAATGTATTAATTTATTTGAAATCAGAGTAATATTTGTTTTTACTAAATTTCATTCAATAAGTAAAATAGAAAATTTTAATCAAAATAAGGCCATAAAAATTAAAGAACTTTAAAAAAAGTCAAAACTTTATTTTAAATATTTTGATATTTACTTGTGGATCGATAAATAAAGGCCAACTTGGAGAATTATAACATATAATTGCATTTTCCACATAAAAATCATCTTTTGGCAAACCAGCAATTTTCCATTTTTGAATCATTACGGAATCTCCCAACAAATCTGAAATATTTTAAAATAAATTTATATACTGATAATTTCATTGTATATTATATTAAATCACTGTGTCATAAAATATTAAACTAATACATCTACAACAGCCATAAATGATCAGGCTGTATTTTGGATAAATAATTAGAAATTAGAAATAAATTTGGCACTAGAGTGAGGCATTAGGCACCATCTATTATTAAAATTAATAATTAATATTTAATTAAATAATTTAGAATAAACTGGAAAAAAAGATCGGCCCGAAGCGGGACTCGAACCCGCAACTCCCGGTATGGCTGTTGTAGATGTATTAGCTTAACATATTGGGTTTCAATGGTTGTGTAATTTTCTGGTGTTTTATCATCTTACCAATAAAACTTCTTTTATTGTATGGAATATTATGTTCTTCTAATTTCTCCATCCAAATATTAGTAATATTTTTACGACATTCCATCTAAATGAAAAAGTATTAGCTTTAAATTATTATACATTTATCAGAAGAATTAAACAAAACATTATCACTAAGACACTACTAAATATTTTTTTTATCTACAATGTCATAAAAGAAATTATGATTACTTAATAATTTCTTTTAATAAAACATTTGCTGATAGAGAATTTCTGCCTAGCATATTCTAATGTAAAAAATATGCAATTTTACCTTCTAACATATTAAAAATGCATTATACAAGTAAATTTACTATAATGACACCAGTTTATGTCATGGTTGTCTACGACATAAAATATTCCATTACACCTATTAATTTCTTGTAAAGCATACTGTACAACAAATGAAAACAAAAAGAATTTGCACAAAAATCAAGATAGTAGAATGTTATGTGCAGCAAGTCGTGTGGCAGATGATAAGAGCAATATTATTCAGAATTTTGTGTTATTTTGAATAATAATGTCAAAATTTGTCAAAGTCCTTATTTGAACCAAAAAAGGCTTCCAAAAAAGTCATTTTGAGATCCCAGGTGTACAATTTCTATTCCCACAATTTACAATATGAGAAATTATTTATATTTAAACATTTTATTAATGAAGGAAAATCAAAGACAAACAGAATTTATTCCATCCTGAAAAGATGTGACATAGGCTTACCAACAGAAAGACATTAGCATCAGATCAGAGAGTGAAAATATTTATGAAAAGAAAGTAAAGAAGTTTGCAATGGCATTTTACTACGATTTTACTTCACTTATTCAGCAGCTAAGTGATTCAAATGTTTTCAAGCCAAGATTTTCTACGTTCTAAAGAAGTTAAGCATTCAATATCATAAATAAAATAGCATTACTGATTACACCAATAATCAAAGAAAGGATGCACAAATCAAATGTGGATGTCTCATTTGAAAATTCTCCAAACAAACATTCATTTTGGAAAATATCAAAGTAAAGAACCTAGCTCTATACTTGCCAGCTATGAAAGCACATGGAGTGCCAAAAATTATAAAGTACTTAAAAGGTAAGCTTAATTTAGGTGAAACAATACAAATTGCTCAGACAAATACAAGGCATTATGCAAATCATCAGTCAATGAGATACCACTAATGTTTTGGATTGTAGTCTCTTATTGTCTAAGTTTTCTCAAAAAAATTCTACTGTCTGATATAAAATCCTCCTCCTCACATGGGTTCCTCTGTATAAAATTGCTAAACACAGTTCCTGTGGTCTTTCAAGGATAAAAAAAAATAAAGGAATAAAAGGGGAAACCAATCCAAGAATAGCACTTAATGCCCAGTGAACAAAAAGTCAGCTCTTTTCAATATACTGTTGAATTCTCCAATGCTTCCTCTGGATTAAAATTTAATACTCCTTTTTTTATATCAGTAATTATATCATCATCAATTGTGAGATGTATCTCTTTCAAACAAGTAAAAATGGATAATACAGTGCAGTGGCAGAGCGTGGGTGTCAGCTGCCCGGAGCAAAGGAAAATTTCGCTGTCCCCTTATAAGTAATGAAAAATTCCACGCTAGTGTTGCCACCTTTTTAAAAATTGCTGACCTGGACAGCAGGTGAAGTTTCTTCGAACAGAAGTTCCTGACGCGTGCGTATGTCATTTTGCAATGTGAAGAATAATGTGCAGTGCATGCTGGTTCTAAATCAGTTACAGTTAGTGACTAGGAAGACTTGGGTAGGAGTAACATAAGTAACCTAGATGACGTAGCTCTATTGGATATTAGAGATGTGAATGAATACAAATCGTACAAGCAAAAAAAAAGTTGACAGGTTGCGCACGATATCCCCAGGTAAAATTAATAGTTCACCCAGACGTTATTCTGTGCTCATTTCAATCGGTCTGAATCGTAGATGCAACAAAATTATGAAATGAAATGGTTCAAATTTTTACAAGATATTATTATTTATTGTGAAATTTTGCCAACCCCTAAAAAGTGCTGCCCCTGCTGTCCCCATTACGCTATGCCACTGATACATTGCATCTTAAAATCAAGAAAATACAGTATTACATTTAACTACATTAAATTAACTAAGATATAGTATTATATTTATTACAATTAATAATATACTGGTATAGTGGCAGATAATGCACAGTGCTAATAATTGCTACTGAAACTGAATTAATTTTAAAATTGACGTTTTATTAGTATTAATTAGTATGGGATATATTTGTTTGAATAATTTTGTATGAATTTTTTTATACAAATTTCTGTTGTTTGAGTGTATAACAATGTCACTTTATTTCATTTTTATTTGAAGTAAAATAAAATTCCAAACTTATGAAAATAGAATTCTATTAGATATGCTGAACTTTCCACTATATCTAACAGAAAAAGCAATTTTTTTTTATTTAGAAACCAGCTGAAGTTTTTATTAATAAAATTTTTTTGCTGCAAAACAGATTCCTTGTTTTGCATAAAAAAAATTAAATCTTCACTCATTTTTAAGTGTCATAAACAATTGCATATTGATGTCAAAAGTTCAAATTTTTAATAAATTAATATTATTTTATTCTATAAAAAAATGTGTACATCAATACACAAATAGTCTGTTGGAAAAATGAGTTCATATATCTGGAAATTAAAACTGTTAGCATTAGAGCATGATAAAATTATGTTGTGGCCATCGGTCATGATATTGGATAGTTGTATGTTTTATTTGGATTAATTTTAGCCTTCTTTCCTGTTTCTTTGTTCTAAATTCCTTCTAGAACTTTCTTGTCTAACCTTTTTTTGCCCTTGGATAGGATTATCGTTTCCATGAAAATAAGTAGAACAAAAGAGGGAGTGAAGCCCTGGGGCCAAACGGACAGAGAAGGAGTTAGTCTGGGTGAGAATCCCAAAGAGGAGGCAGACAAAAGGCAGTGCTCCAGAACTCGAGAAGGACGATCAGGGACTGCGAGGTGCCAGGAGATCAAAGAGAAAAGACTATGGACAGAAAGCCTTGAGAAAAGATGACAAAGTCAGAGATAGACGAAAGGTCTACAACAAGAAAAGGGTCACAAATAAGAGGGAGATCTGAAGTTGTGTCCTACCCAAGAGCACGTCACTACAAAAACCCTGGATATTTCTATTTCTTCTCTTATCTTTTCCTATTTCTTCTATTTTATCCATCTTCCTTAACTGTAAGATAGTTATAAATTAGATATAAGTAGAGCCGAAAATTTTCACTTTTGGTGAATTTCTCAACTATATTCGCCTGGAATGAGCATCTTCCAATTAGTACTAATTTAAAAATCCGGTCTCAATATCACTAAGTTTTTTTGGTGAAAATCGGTGATTTTCACCCAAACTGGCAAATTTGGCAATAGGTGGCAAAATCGTTAGTTTTCCATGTGCTTCGTGCAAAAATGTCTAGAAAACAGTCAATTGAGTTTAAAATTGATTCCGTGATTAAGGAATTAGGTGGCAATATATTTCGCCATACCAAAAAAACAATTCTCTGTGTTAAGTGCTCTACACATGTCAACCACAAATGTGATACAATTAAGAAACGACTTTCAGAACATCTCAACAGTGCAAAACACAAGAAACATAATACACTACAGTCACAAATACTGTTGTTTGAAAATGGAAGCGATTTTGATAAAGAAATGGTTGAAGCATTCACCAGTGCAGATATTCCACTTGAAAAATTAAATAACAAAAAACTGAGATTGTTTCTCGAGAAATATATGAAGAAGCTGATCAAAAGTGTACCAGGTATTTTTTTATTGTAATTATTTTTTTAATGAAGTGTTTATTTTATTGAAATTGATGCTGCTGTTCGCGATTGTGCTCATAATTTAGCTGAAATATGATTTTATTCGAAGTCTCATTGAGTTATTTATTTTTTTAGCACTGTGAACACATCAAAAAACTATCTTCAACTCAGTAACAGAAAAAATTAAGGACAAAATTAATGGACATGATGTCTATTTCAATGTTGACAAAACTAGTGACAAATTGCAACGTAAAGTGGTCAACGTGCTTGTATGAAAATTGAATGGTGAGAAAGCAAAATCAATGTTAATTGATGTGACATTTCACTCAACAGTTGACAACATTATAATAAAGGAATGTATACTCAACATGTCTAGAAAATTGTGGCCAAATGATTTAAAATATTCAAAACTGAAGTTAATAGTGACAGATCGAGCAAAATACATGATAAAGGCAGTAAGTGAGATTAAGAAAAATTCTTTGATTTTTCCAAATGTACATCATGTCATGTGTCTCGCTCACGCCTTACATAACGTTGCATTTAGGATTCAGAATGAGTACAAATTAACAAATTCGCTTATATTAGAAATGAAGAAGCTTTTTGTGAAGTCAAGAGAAAGACAAAATTATTTTAAGAATGCAACTGGAGTTAGTAATCTTCCTCCAGAACCAATTATCACTCGCTGGGGGTCTTGGTTAAACGCTGCAAAATACTATGTCAATAATTTTGATACAGTTGAGCGCTTCATTTTGAATTATAAACAAAAATCTCATTCAAATGCTAGAAATGTTTTGGTGAAACTATTGCAAGTAAAAAAAATTAACCTCAAGAAAGAATTATTTGATCTCCATAATCTTGTCAAGCTATCAAATATTATATCATCACTGGAAAAACAAGGACTTGGTGTAGCTGAACAAGCCGAATTAATTGAAAATGCAAAAGAAATTGTTTCTGGTTATCCTATATTTTCTCAAAAATTGGAAAAAGTTTTGTCAGGTAATCCTGATCTTATCAAATTTATGTCTTTTGATATGAATTTAAGTGATAAAGTTAATAGCAAATACGCTCCTTTAGTTGCAGTCGACATCAAACGTTCGTTCTCATTGTATTCATTGATATTGAGCAATCGACGTCATAGTTTAAGCGAGGATCATTTGAAATATCTAAGTGTAATTCATTTTAACTTTTTTTTTAAATAAATAACTGGCGATTTTTTTGGACGAATTTAAGGTAAAAAATTGGCAATTTTCGCCACAATTTTAGGCCCAAAATCTGGCGAAAACTTTCGGCTCTAGCTAAGTTAATCTGACCCGTGTTTGATTGTTGCGTGTGTGGAAGTTAACTATTTGGAGGACATGTATTTAACGCCTATGTACATAAAATTTATAAAGTTGTAAAGTTGGGATCTGATGTAAAGAACCTGTTTGGAGAGAATTAAAATACTTTGTGCTGTGAATAATATTAAGTGTTTTGTTTTGGTACCATTTCGCTCACGGAATTAAGTACTTCTCGTTACAAACATCACAATGTGAAAATCATTATGATACTTTTTAGAATTGTTTTTAATTTGTGTTGTAAAATAATGTTTTAATAAAGAAATGTTGACTTACTATAAATGGCCCTAAATAAGAAATGTATCCTGAAGATATTAACATATTTCCAGTTAAGTTCATTAATTTATATTCATATCTTTTTATTTTTTCATTCCATTGTTTTTTCTCATCTCTTAATTTCTCCACTATCTATGAAAATCCAAATTTTAATATTAGTCATTCATTTGAATATTAAAAAACATTTAATTAAAAAAAAAGTTATAAGCTGATTTTTTAGAAAAATATAAATTTTTACATACTTTATTTCCTCTACTTAATTTTAATTGAGTGTGACTAATTTCATTATCAAGTTGCATTTTTGCTTTAGTACCTTCCTGAAACTGTTGCTGTAAATGAATCAAGTTGTCTTGCACTTCTTTGAAATTTGCTTTAAAAATATTTAAATTTGATACTTTTGATGCTAAACTCTGTTGTGCTTTAGACAATATTTCCTTGTAAAAAATAAAATTTAGTGTTAATATCTTAAACTTAACATTTTTATTATTAAGAACATAGTTTACAGATTAAATTTAAAATTCTAATTTTATTTCTATCAAAATTTGTATACTACTAAATTGAATGTATATTATTATTACATTGTCACAATAATGGGCTGAAAGTTTTAATCATCTTTTAATCACATAACTTCTGGTCTGGAGCAGAAGTCAAGTGATTTTTATAGTTAATTGGGGTCTCCAGCAACTAAACTTTCCATATCTGGTCTCAATTTTCATCTGTCTAATTCTGTTCTTGAGATTAATGAACAACACATGGATGAATGGACAGATGATAGTGGGATTGTATGTCTGCAATCTGAAAATTGCAGCCCAATAAATTTCAAATTTTACAAAAATAGCCAAATTTACTTTAAAAAATGCAAATTGAAAAACTTTTTAAGTGGAATTTCCTATAACTAGAAGAAAAATTTCTTATTTCTTATAACTATAAGAAATTAAACAATAGAAATTAAGTAATTTTAAACTAATCAACATATACTCAGAAATTATTAAAACAAATGCTATTTTGTTACTTGACCAATTGTAATACTGTATATACAAGGTCTGATCAAAAAGTATCTAACTTTATTTTTTTTTATTTGAACTTTTTGGAAGATAGAAAGGAGACTTAGTATCATGAGACCTTGGACCTATTGCATGTGTGAGAATTTTGATGAGCTTGTCCTACCCTGCAGTCACTGTTAGGCAGCCATGATAGTTGCATGTATATGCTGTTATTGTTGCATTAGTAATTTGGCTGAACATGATGGATACTGATTTCATGAATATTATAACTTTACATGAGACATGAGACATGAGTCTATAGCAGGGGTGGCCAAAACTTGGCGCATTGGACGATTACAAGTGGCGCTTCAGTCAGTTCTGAGCAACATTGCCAGATTTGGCTTCTTTGCAATTATGAATATTACATAGAAAATTAATTTTTTATAGTCTGTCTTGGCAAGTTTATTTGTTGCACAATTCGTTGCAATCAACTTTACAGATAAAATGAGTGTTCTCCACATAGTATATTACACTTGTATGCATGTATGTTTATTTTCGATCAGTTTACAGGTGTCTAAATGACAGTGTTAACGTCTGGACAGTCCGGGAATCGGATTGGACTACTACCGTGTTTCCCTGAAAATAAGACAGTGTCTTATATTAATTTTTGCTCTGAAAAATGCGCTAGGTCTTATTTTCAGGGAATGTCTTATTTTTTCCAGAAAGAAGAATTCACATTTATTATTGAACAAAAAAATTCCCAAGTCGAACTTAGACGAGAGTGACGTATATCCGGTGCGTCGAACTGTCGCCTTTTTATAGCGTTGACATCGGATTCGATGACCAATTAGTGCTTACTGAACCGTAGCACTATGCAAATGTCGTGGCGTGATTCCCGGCCGACCAATTAGCCATCACCAACCGTAATGTTATGCAAATCTGTGATTCCCAAGCCATAGTCTTATGCAAATCATGCCGTGTGGCGTAATTGTCTGCTGACCAATCAGTGGCTGTACTTTCAAAAAGCTGATGGCCACTTTTAACCATCTGTCGATGGCCGTTACGACTAAAAAAACTTCGCTAGGTCTTACTTTCAGGGAGAGGTCTTATATTTCGCAATTCAGCAAAATCTGTGCTAGGTCTTATTTTCTGCGGATGTCTTATTTTCGGGGAAACATGGTAACTTCTTTTCCTGAGTAGTTCCTGCGACATCTGTTGACTTTTTTTGTTTTACTTTTGCCTGTACGATACATGATACATTCGTGTTCATGTACACCACTAATATCGTATAAAACTATTTTATACGGGTAACTACACTACAACCACATTTTTTATTGCTTCTTCTGTAGCAAAACTCAATTTTTGTCTTATAAATTGAAATACCTAATTAAGGGGTGGCCGAAATTTTTCTCTGCCCCGGGAGGCTAACACCCACGGTACGCCACTGCGCATCTGAACTCGTCTATCAAAAAATTGGCGCATGGTATGCAAAAGGTTGACCACCCCTGGTCTACAGGTATGACCCTGATACAAAGGCACAATTATCCCACAGAAAATGCCATGGTCTCCATGGTCAAAGAAGGCATGGCAATCATGCAGCAATGTGAAGATCATGTTGACCATTTTTTTCAACTATGAGGGCATAGATTACCATGAGTACACTCATGGTAATCTATGACCTGATTATTTTGTGACAATTTTGAGATGCTGTTTTGTGCAAGTAATCATAGCTCTAACAATCTGGCAACTGATTCATTCATCATGATAGTGCTCTGGATCATAGATCATGTCTTATCCAGATACTCCTTGCAAAACAGAGTATTGCACAGGTTCAGCAGCCTCCTTACTACCCAGACATGGCTCTGACAGACTTTTGTTCTTTCCCAACTCAAGATGCCATTCAAAGGAAAGAGATTTCGGGTCACATAGGAGATCAAGACTAACACAATGAAGCACCTAATGATAATCCCAATAAATGACTGAAAAATGCTTTTATCAGTGAAAGCATTGCTAAGAAAAGTATGTAAACTCAGAAGGGGCATATTTTGAAGAGGATGAGTGTTTGAACCAAATAGATATGAAGGTATTTTTTCTCTGATCTCAAGTCAAATATTTTTTGATCAGACCTTGTATATTTCATCTGATAAACATGAATTAAAAGTATCTGCATTATGCTTGGCAATTACATCATTCATATAAAAAAAAATCTGCAGTATCAAAATGCAAGAAAATTATGTTTTTTCCAAACACTTCAATATACAACTAGGAATCCAATACAGTAAAATCTTAATAATTCAGTTGTTTGTGAGTTTGACATGTCCAGTAATCCACTGCTAGTCAACTCATGTACAGTATTACCTGAACTATTGCTAAATCGTAGACAAGCCTCCTACTAGTTCAAGATCTGGTTTCCACTAAATTTGAATATCTTCTCACTAAACAAGGTATGATAGTGAGCCTGAACTATAAAGGCTTGAGCTTGGGAACAATATTAAAAGATTGTTAGGCTTGTCATTGTAGGCAGCTCAAAAAAGGTACATCATCTTATTACATAATACTGTATAATGTAAGCCATTATACAGTATTATGTAATCTACCTGACACCTTTGTTGTTTAAACACCCCTATGATAGGTTCCAAACTAGGGTTGCTCACCACTCTCACACTTCTCTCAGTATGATGCGAGAAGATGGAGACATAATAAGGTAGTGGTGACAGACACAAAGACATACACAAATGTACAACAATAATCGTATTTATTTTAAAGGAAAAATTCTTACAATTATTTGATGCTGACACTCAAAATGGATGGGAGTCCAGGTGGGAGTTGATGATTCCAGTGTATTTGAAGACAGGAATGTTTGCTCTGGAAAGTGTTGGATTACCCAGAAGATGGTGGATCTTTTAAGGTTAGATTGGAGGCACAGCAGTGATACGAGGTGGCAGTCAACACAATCTCAATGACTGCTCAACAACTTGAATGTCGACCTTGGAGTTGCTGATGACTCACACTTTGCATTACACAACGACGAATTCAATAATGACAACTTATGGCCTGATCTCAAGGGTCAGTCCTTTTTATCAGATTTAGACCTGAAATCCATGATTTGGACTGGTCAAGATCTGACTCTTCCTTGTTGCTGGGACCAAGTTTTGATCAGATGGGATGGGCGTCTCCCTCATTCCAACATCAGGGCTATCACTTCCTCCAGTGTTTACTTACAAGCTATTACTGCTGGGGTGATAGCCTGTAATTAAGGAAAGAGCAAACTCTCTTGGGTAATGGCTCTTGTAATCAGGAAAGGGAGGTGTTTTATCATCTGAAAGTTGGGACATCTGAACCAATTACTTAATTGTCATGTAAAGTGCTTCCCTCATCTTTCTTTGTATATTTGAACTGGAAATTGCTTGATTTATGAATCTTGACTTTTTCATCAATCACTTTTCCAGCTTAATTTCTCACCATGACATTGTCTCTTCTACTTTGAGTTTAACAAATACATTATCTTTTATGACTCTGTTTTCGAAGATTGCGAAAAAAAAGGAAAGACAAAAACGTAAACAAGTAAGGATGATTTCGGACGTCACAATAAATATAAAAATCAGCCCATTCTCCTAAAATTTCCCACAACATACTGTATCTCTTACTAAACGTCCCACAGTGGTTTCAATTTTCCACTGAATTTAGTGGAAATCCACCAACTTGGTAACACTGATTACTGGCAATGAGAGAGCCTGGATGAAAAAACAAGCAAAAGACAATTGAAAATTACTTTAAAAGAATCAGTAATTAATTTGAAAAATACAGTAACATATGATTGCCCTTCCTTCATATTTCTTGTCATTTTATATGTATTTTTGATTAATACAATGCACTAATACTGTATCTTGCAAATAAACAAATATTTTTGGTTTGGTTTAAAACCTTTGAATTCTTACTTTCAATAATCTGGTAATCTCTTTAATCCAACACTGTTCCAGTCCCATATATGTTGGATTATTAAGACTGCACCATATTTTCATTCAGTTTGAAATTATTAAAGCTTGAATGTCACTGACTCAAAATGAAACTAAGCATTATGACAGTATCAGACATGGTGGTAATAGTTTTATCTAAATCAAATAATCTAATTTCTGTAAGAATAGAGCTATACTATAATGCTTCCTTTGTCACAAAAGTTTGGATAATATGCAATTTTATGCAATGAATACTTAAAAATAGAAAATTCAATTAAGTTTTGTTTATACTGTTTTTAATTAACATATCTATAGTAAAATATTTCTATTATCTTTAATAAATATAAGTAAATAGTAAACACACATAAAAAATATCTTACTTGTTTAGAAGTTACAACTTTAACTGCATTATGATATTCACATATAGCTAGTATCCATTGGCAAAGAATAGCACATGTTTTTGACATCTATCAAAAAATCAAACATTTAAATCAAAATGTAATTTTAAAAATATCAACGTGTTAAATTATTTTGATCTATTGTTCAATAATAAAAAATATCTTTAGGGATATTTCATCAATATACAGTAAATTAACTGAAATATTTTTTGATATATAAGATGTGATCAATACTTTCTCAAACATATTTGGTGCCTTTGGAGGAATTCTACCCTAATTACCAGATCTTGCTCCTTCAGACTGTTTTTGTTTTCAAAAATAGACATTTTTTTCTGTAGGGAAAAACTTTTGAGAATAAGAAAATCACCCAGAAAATTGCAATGAGAACACTAAAGGTTATTCAAAAAAGTGACTTTGAAAAATATTTCCAGTAGTTGCAGACATGCTGGAATAAGTGCATCACTTTAGAAAGAAACTACTTTGAAGGAGATCCAATGGAATAAGTGGTCTTTACATAAATTTTAAAGTAAATTTGTCTGAGAAACTGTTGATTATACCTCATATACGAAGGCTGTTCGGAAAGCTTGCAGCCTTGCCTATATGCGGCGCTGCGATCAATTTAATTTTTGGCGGGCATAATTCAGCCATCTTTGCTAAAGATACGATACCAATTTCTGCTTGATTTGTCAAAAAGTTTTGCCACGACAGCTTAGCAGATAGTCAGTGTGCACATGCTTTATCAAAAATGGAGAAGACGGAGACTTGTGCGGTCATAAAATACCTGACGAAAAAAGGGTTGACCCCATCTCAAATCAAAGCTGACATGGATGAAGTTTTAGGAGAGTCTGCTCCTTTGTACACCACTGTGAAAAAATGGACAGCCCTTTTTAAATCTGGCAGAGAGAGTGTGGAAGATGACCCTCGCAGCAGACGGCCGTCAACTGCTGTCACTGAAGAAAACATCGACAAAGTTCACGATTTGGTATTAGCAGATCGCCGTTTGAAAACGCGTGAGATAGCTGAGACAACAGGCATCTCTGTCGACCGAGTGCACCACATCCTAACCGAAGATTTGGGTATGACGAAGGTCTCAGCAAGGTGGGTGCCGCATCTGCTGACCGCCGAGCAAAAACGTGTTCGCACTTTGATGTCAAAGGAGTGTTTGGACTTCTACCAGAAAAACCCACAGGATTTCTTGCGTCGGTTTGTGACTACTGACGAAACGTGGATCCATTACTACACTCCTGAAACAAAAGAACAGTCGAAGCAATGGAAACACCACAGTTCGCCACCACCAAAGAAGGCAAAGACAGTTCCATCAGCGGGTAAAGTGATGGCCTCGGTTTTTTGGGATGCTAAAGGCATCATCTTTATTGACTACCTAGAAAGAGGAAAGACCATTAATGCTGTCTATTACTGTGAACTTTTGGAAAAACTGAAGAAAGAAATCGAAGAAAAGAGGCCACACTTGAAGAAGAAAAAAGTTCTGTTCCACCACGATAATGCACCTGCACATTCCGCCAGAATCACTGAACAAAAGATAAACGAACTTCGCTTCCAATTAGTTCCACATCCACCGTACTCACCTGATTTGGCCCCCAGTGACTTCCACCTTTTTCCAAACCTAAAAAAATTCTTGGCTGGAAAGAGATTCCACTCAAATGACGAAGTCATCTCTGAAGTGAACGAGTATTTTGCACACCTTGACAAATCGACCTATTGTGATGGCATAAAAAAGCTAGAACATCACTGGAATAAGTGCATTGCTAACAGAGGAGATTACATTGAAAAATAAAAAAGTTTTAACATTATTTTGTTTGTTTTTCTATGTGAGGCCGCGAACTTTTCGAACAGCCCTCGTATTCTCTATTATAATATCTTTAATCAACTTTAATATGAAAAGAATTATATTTTGTGCATAAAATTTGATACTCATATTAATTATTTAATCTATATAAAATAAACTTTTATTGAAAATATTTTCTAAGAAGTATTTTCAATAAATACTTATTTTGTATGAAGTAAAAAGTAATGCAATTTGCTACTTATAATAAATTTTTAAAAATTTATTTATAGTTTTCAAAAATATATTGTTTTAAAATTACTATTAATATTATGCTAATTCTAAAAAATTGTTAATATATTTGAATTTATATTAGGCTAATTAATAAAAATTAAATACTTTTTGTATTATTTTGATGCCAGTTTATGTTAATTCTAAATAAGGTATTTATAATTACAAAATCAAAATACTAATTAAAATGTTATAAATAAATTATGCAAACCTTTGCTATGGCTGTGGGTGTAAAATCTTGACCATCAATGTATGGAGTAATTTTGTTAATGCTTTTTTCAGAAATATCATCCTAAAAATAACAAGTACTCATAATTTTTTCAGAGATATAGTTGAAAATTTTTATAACAGATAGAGATTAAAATATGCAAATGAAATAAAAATAAATATATTTATATCAAAAACCATCTGTAATAGATTCAACAGATGTTTAGTTAATTATTAGGGCTTTTGTTAATATAAATAGAAGCACATTATAATTGGATTTATATCATGTTATAATATAAAAAATATTACATCAAAACACAATCTGTATAATTATTTTTCTTTTTGCAGTACATTTCAAATATTTAAAGTGTACATTTCAATGTAAATATTCTCATGTTTTATCTTTTTTTCCCTGTTAAACTAATAACATAGGAAAAAAGTTAAATATTAAACTTTAGCTATTATAAGTAAAACTTTACAAAACATAAGAAAGTAAATTTCTCTTTTTGAAGCAAGTCCTGTAACTTTGTATACTAAATATCAGCAGAAAAACAAGTTCACTCTTCTTCAAAAATTAAAAAATTACAGTAAGCAAACTAGACATATGTTTAATAAATGGAAACTTGTTTTAATGAATATCATCATCTACCTGAGCTAGTATTTCTGATTAAAGTTATTGTATTATTACTTTTTGTTTACAGCATCTAAAGTTGTAAATATAATATTTAATTTGTTTTAAAAATAAAATAATAGTAAATAATAACAAAAAATATTTTAAATCATATTTACAAGTATGTACTTTAATTAAACAATTTATATGTACTGTATATAATTATCTCTTTACTTCTACAGTAAAACATGCTTGAGATATGTGCTAAGAGTAACATTCTCAAATAACATAACAACAAACTACATGATTACTGGATTAAATTGAGTTATATTACCACTATTATTCAATACCAAGTAATTTTAGATAATTGGCACTAGAGATGATACCTAATGCCTACTTCTAGTGACATATTACTTGTATTTAATAATTAATAGTAGTGGTAATGTAGCCTGATTTAATCCAGTAATTTAATCCAGTTTGGCTTTAATATAATTATTGGGCTTTGTGTTGTTCATATGTATATAAGAACAAACATATTTGCTTCTTACTATTTCTTATAAAATCAATTAAATAAAGATAAATTTCACTTTTAATAATTAACAAGTATAGAAAGATTTGTTAATTTTTGCATTATCTAATTAATTTCAATATGAAGTATTTACAGTGAATAAAATTTAATTGATATATTTCATCATACAAAGTTTCCATTATGAAAATTTTAAAGATTTATATTTACTTTGTCAAAATTAGAAAGATCATCTATAAACTGCTGAGGATCTTGAAGAAGTGATCTACTAGCTTCCCAATATTCAAATAAGCTTTCACCAGATGGAACTTCTACTTTCTGTGGCTTAATTCCCAACATTACAGAAATTACTTCTATTATAATTATTATAATTTCTGGAGGTTTTGTCATAGCATATAACTGTGTAAATAAATTTAAAATTAAATTAATGCATTTCATATTTCAAGTATCAGTTATTTAAAATTGATAAAATTTAATTTACTAATAATACAATAAAAATAATCATTAGTTATGATTCAAATCGATTTAAATGTCAAAGTTGATACTAAAATTTATACTGTTGTTTTCAATTGTTATACAATATTTTATATAAAATTATATATAAAATGAAAACCTCAATTATATCATTTTTATCTATGGATTTTAAACTTGTAAAAGCTGCATCTGTTGATAAATGTGCCAAATCTAAATTCTTTTTAATTTCATCAGCCAATAGCTGAGTTTTCTCTTGTTCTTCTTTAGTTTCCTCATCATCTTTTTCAATTTTGAGTTTCATTTCTTCTACTATTTTCTACATTTAATGAAATAAACAGAATAAATAAATAGTTATATTTATCAATGTAATGTCAACATTCTCTTCTGCAAGGCCACACAAAAACTTATTGACAAAAAAATTGTAATTATTATTTTTCACATATTCCTTTTATTAATATTAACATTAACAATATATATAAATATATATCAGTAATGTAAAATTGAAAAGATAATAGAAAATTTAGTATATCTGAAATTTTTCATAAATTCAAACATTTGTTGTATTTAGTATTATTAGATCTAATCAGAAATCCACATTGAAATTAACAGTTTTAATTAATCATCATATTTCAGATAAACTGATTTTTATACCTGTTCTGAAATAATTTGTTCATTTAATCTTTCTAAATTTTTCTCAACTTCAATAAATTGTTGTTGCTTGAATTCTAATGCTTTTTCTGTTTCAGACAATTTTTTTTCTGATAATGATAACTATAAAAATGAAGTTAAAATGTTAATTACTATAACAATAATTAAAACAAAATAAAATTCAATAAAATAAAGCAGATAAACCTTAGCTAATCCTATTTTCATGTGATTGATTTCAAAATTTAATTCTTTTCTTTTGTCGTTCAAAAGATGAATAAATGTTTTTAAAAACATAATGTATTTATTTGGAGTAATATAAACAGTGTAAAGCATTTTTTGGAAATATTTATGAGAAAAATGAGTACATGTCTGATGTAAATCAGAACAAACTTCAATCTGCAAAAAAAATTAATAAATAATATAAAATTTTTTACAAATAAAACAAACAGTATCTTAAAAAGCTATTTTAATTTATTTTTAACATATATAATAATAAAATAATAATTTTTATAAATATTGAACATTTAAAATTAATAGATAAGCTGAATTTCTTTGTATATTCTTATTTCAATTTGAATTACATGTATAATTTGAAACAAATATATTCTCAGACATAGATGACCAAGAACAAAATACTTCAAAATATTCAAAAAATTAAAAATTTGACAATTTTAAACAAAATATTACACATTCATCCATACCAGGGATGGGAAACCTACTCAAACATACATGCTCAAATTAACACATCAGAAAAATCATCTAGCACATAACATATGCAATTTCAGTTTATCACCTGATCATCATTTTTCAATCAGCTTATTTACATTTATTCTAATTAAAACATATTTGTTTTATTGTTTTGAATATCATTATTCAGTCTAAAACTTCAGCATGCATAAATATTTTCAAAGATAAGTTAAACTTTAGCTATTATAAGTAAAACTTTACAAAANCAAAAAGGTTTCCATTCCTGTTTTATATATAATGAAGTTGAACAATATACCATGTACAGTACATAGACAAACAGATAAACTTTGTAATCTTTCAAAACAAAATGCCAACTATTACTAATAAAAGTTTAAATTTTAAACAAATTAAATAGAAAATTAAAATTTAATAAATTTATTATAGATGCAAAAATCATTTATTGTTTAAATTTTAATATATAAAGAACTAATTCTACTTTTTTAAAAATGTATTAAATATTTGAAAAAAGTCAAACCAAACTTTTGAAATATACAGTATTTCCAATGCAACCATAAAAAAAAATATCTTACTAGGCAAAAATAAAAAGTACAATATTTAGCATTAGAAAAGTTTTTTAATCAATTTATTATTATTTTTACTTCAACAGTATTATTCTTTGTAAAGTTGTTTTGATGAAAGGTGTTTTAAAAGTTCATAGCTATTGTAAAATGTGCATGCGGTGAGTATAATCCAACAAGAGGATAAGAATTTAACATGCAGCTATATTATTTCTTCATCCATATTTCTTTCCTTTACAGGATTCTTTTATAGATTCCAACACTCCTCGTTTTTGTTCTTTTACATAAAATTTCTGAAGATACTTGGACAGAATCATTGAGATAAATCTCGCAACAAAAATCAACCGAAGATATTCACCACAGTACAAAAAGGAACTATGGTTAAATACTTAAAACTACTTGTACAAAAAAAAGGAAAGGAAGAAAGGATAGACAATAGGGTAGATGGATATATAGTGATAGTAAAGAATGGGTACCCAAAGTTGTAAACGATCTTGGGGTGATGGTGGTGATTGCTGAATTATTAACTCTGAATTGTAGGGATTTATGATTGTAAAACTTTATCAGGTTCTATCAAACTTTATCAGCTTCTGAAGATCCTTATATCAAGATATTTTGGACTACTCTCAAATGCTAGCTTAGGCTTATCTTCTCCTTTGTTCTCCAGTCGATGCCAGAACTATCTGGAGGACCTCATGACACGTCCCAGCTCTCCAACATTCAAGCCAAAAAGTAAAGACTTGTCCTACACTTAGCCCTCAGGGCTACCCCTTTCTTTTGTCTTGTACTTAGGTCACTACTACCCAAACAGGGAAGGGTTAGGGAAGAAGTTTCTAAAGGTGATAGACAAAAGAACCAAGAACACAGTGGAAAAAAATGAAATAAATACTAAGAATAGTATGTACAGAAACAAATATCAAGCAATTTGCCATCATCAAATATTTCTTCAAAAAAGCTCCGACTCTAATCAAATTTACCAATATGAATAATATTTTGAATAAATCTGCTCCACATTTTCAATGAAGAAAAGATCTATATTAAAAATGAGTGAAATTTCCAAAGAAACATACCAAATTTGGAATTAAATTTTTATTCTCGATTATGTCAGGATTATCATATATTATAGAAGATGCAATTTCTTTCAGTGCTTCTGGTGGCCACTCGAGAAACCAATCTATAGCACAACACTTAATTAAAGCTGGAAACTGTCTTAATCTATTTTGAAATTTTTCTTCATATCTATAAAATAAATAAATTTACTTTTACAAATACAGGAAATTTAAAAAAATTATTGTGAAATATGAAGTACGGGAAGTGGATAACAGTAAGACATACTATAAAACCACATATATATATATATAGACCATGGCATTCTTTATGCAGAAACACAGTGACCAAACAGAGGCAGCATAACAGAGATCTAGTTCATAAACCACTACCATTAAATAAACATCATTTTATCATGATGCAGCATATTTTCGACAAATTTTTTTGATTCAATAATTTCATATTCTCTTCTTATTTTATGTAAACATGTATCATAGAAAAGTTTTGGTAGGTTTCTTGCTGGTTTAACAAGGTTTCTATTGGTGTGCATACATTTCATGCACACTATATTAAGCATAATGGAAAAAATATTATTATTGCTGCAGGTAGCAGTTAATAGTGAAAGAGTTTGTCTCACTGTTACTCCCACATTTCCATAATATTGAATTCAGATTTTGCACTGAAAACACTTTTGTTAGTGGAGTAAAATAAAGTACAAGTAAACTAAATTAAAGTTTAATAATATAAAAGTAAATAGAAATAAACCAAAGTATAAAAAAACTAAAAGTAAAAATTAGTAGCAGGAAAAAATAACTAATTATAATCACTTTTGCTTTAAAATAAAGCAAAAGTGTAATAAAAATTATTTTGTTTTATTATATTGAGTTCAATGTCTCTTCTGAGAAGTTTTTAAGTCTGTCTCACTGTATCTCATAAATGGGAATAGTGAAAGAACTTTTGAGTACATAGACCTTAAATTTTGTAGAACAGCAAACATACAAGATGCCAATGTAATACATATTATGCTGTATAAGTATGTTAAATTTCATTTTAAGCAACTAAGCAGACTTTAATATAGTAGTGAAATAAAATGAAATAAAAAGAAAAGTGTTTCACTATTACCAACTTTTCCTGTCATGTTAATATTATGTTTAATTTAACATCTTAAAATATCTTATTACCAGATTTTAATAATCAGATTTTGCTACTGATAGTAATAGGAAAGAAATTATATTTTGTATACAACTAAATTTAAAAAATTGCCTGTTATTTTTAAAAATCATTATTCATACATAACCTTTGAAAATGTTTTATGTAGTTTACACATTTATAGATAGATTTTGTATGTTTACAAAAATAAATTTATTGTATTATCATGCTTTCCAATAAATACCTCACTAAATTTATAAATGAATATCCATTTATAAATTTAGTGTATTTGGATGATTTGGATTTAGTGTATTTTAGTGTAAATTTAGATATTAAATTATTTATTTGGATATCCATTTATAAATTTATTGATGGCTATCCAAATAAATAATCCTATTGTGGCGATACGCCATGCCTATGTACAGTACATAGGGGTTAGATATAAGTTTTATTTTTTTATCTAAATCTTTTCTCTTTCACGCCTGTTTCTAGAACTTTCTAACTTATTCTTTCTATACGTGTGCGGGATAACCTTTGTCCAAGGACGAAGGGAGAAAACAAAGGAATACTAAGAAGCCCTGAGGAAAAGAAGAAAAAGTCAGGAAAAGAAAAAGACACATTTGCTGGTCAGCGTCCGAGGACAGCAGACGAAGAAAGAACAAGTTGAAGTTTGTCGCCGAGTGGGACAAAGGAGAGGCTTGAAGTCATCTGAGAATGGACAAATTAGATGGACACCAAGATTGAGGGCTCCGAGAACACCTTGAATTCTCAAGAGCAGGTACAGAAAGGAACCAAGAGGAAGGCTAATTAAGCACAAGTTCCAACATAGAGAAGATCGGAGACTGTCAAAATACCCGGGTACCCCACCAATCTTTCCTTTATACTTTTCTTATCCCTTCGTATATTTTATTTTCCACTCTTCTTCTTTAGTATGTAAGTTAGGTTAAGGTTGTTTAAGTTAGTCATAATATTGTGGAGATATCTCTCAAAGTAAAGCTTTGTTGTCGCGAACATGTGTCTCCCGCCTTTGTAAATATAAAGAGTATATTGGGCTGTGTCGAAATTATAGAGTTAGTTTGGGATCCAAAAGAACTGGGTGTAAGAAGGACCACGTGAAAAAACAAAATAAAACCCTGTTTTGTTTATTGTTACAACTTTGTAATCCATTGTTTGTCCTCTACACCACCACACTATATCTACTATGCAAATCATTCAATTTCAAAAGATAACTGAAAAATTATGTAATGCCAGAAGTTGCAAAGTAATTTTTTAAAATCATTTTTTAACTAATTAGCAAAATTGTATTTTGATAATTAATAATAAATAATTTGCATATTTAATAACAATATAGATTTTTATGTATATTAAACATTAATGATAATTATAAGTAATTTCACTATTTTAAATATCATATTAGTTTTCATGTACTAAAATCTTTATTAATTAATACAAACTTCAAGCTACAATACATCCTTAATTTAATTGAAAAAATATTTATCTTAAATTTAGAACCTTTTTTTTTATTTATGATTATTGCAAGCTAAAAGATTGGGCCAATGAGTCAGCATTAGTGGTTGAAACACTCCATTAATTACATTGTATAGTTTTTTGATATGTTTAATTAAAAAAGTTAAGTATCTGTCATAAATTTATTTGTATATTTTTAACAAACATTTTAATAGAATGTATAAATTACTCAATTTTGAACTATTAAATAACAAATGAACATTTTATACTAGTTGATGTTTAAATGAAAAAATTGTTAAAATGAAATGAATTGATATGAAATGTTCATTCCATAAATTTAAATATTTATTTGAAATAATTCATATTAAATGATATCAGATGGCAATATTTCAGAAAATATTTATCAATATTTATGAAATGATATCAATCATTACTACTTGAAATATTATCGTTTGATATCATTTATTATGAATCATTTTAAATGAATATTTTGGAATACAAAATTATCAGTGGCGTGCCATCATTAGAAGCGTTGGAAGTGCCACTTCCCTTGTATTCTCTAATAAATAAATAAATATTAATTTTAATTATATGAAAATAATCGCACAATAACAAATCATGGGAGATTTTATTCATACCTTTCAAGATTCAAGGGCACATCAAACTCAAGATGTCTTATATGTGATTGCAACGACAGCAGCGATCATTATATTTATACATGCCCTATGCTAGAAAATGAAAGATTGATTTTAAAACTGTTACTTGAGTCTCATGATCTCCATTGGCCACCTCCCACCTTAGAACGTCTCTTTGATCACAAAGATACCTTCGATGCCTTTGTACAACTCGTTAACATGTATTTTGTAAGGACCAGTGTACCAGCTTATTCTGGCCATTAATGGCCAACTGTTGGTTAGTGAAAATATAAATTACCCTAATATAATTATTTCGTGATTGTACTTGTAGTCTGCATTTTCTTTTGGAAGGTTTAGCATTGATACCATGGGTTCTCTATCGGCGTTTTGTCTATTTTATTTCTTTTATTATTATATATTTTACATGTTTTGTTGTATTCTCGTTAACACACTTACCCTCGTTATACTTATGTGCCCTACTCTTTTTATAATACTTGATTGGCCGTACTTGTGAAATATTTGCTTAAGGAATCTGGTTTTGACTTTGTATTACTATGCCCAAAAATATGTCACATCATTGACGAAAGACTTCAATAAACAACCAACGTATGTGATCATAGGACATCATAGATGCTGTACAACTGTGTTGAAACTCTATACAGTGTCCTTCATCGATAGGTCTAATGCACTGGTTCTTCCCTAAATAATATATGATGTTATGTATTTGTGCTCAGAAATGTGTCTCATCAATGATAAGAGACTTCAATAAATAATCAAAGTATCCATACATTGAACGTCATAGATGATGTACAACTGTGTTGAAACCTTATTTAGCGTCTTCCTTCGGCTGGTCTACTGTTCTGGCTGGACTACTACTCTGGTATAATTCCACAAACGTTGTGCAACAGTGATATTCGAGAAGAATTTGTCTGCTACATATGTGAATTAAGTGCATCTACTGGCATTGTGATTCTGTATCGGCGTTTGCTTCTCATGCATACATAAGAGGCAAATTTTGTGGATAACAGTGGTGTGCCTGGAGCTGTACCATGGCAATAAGAATCACACAAGATATACCTGGAGCTATGCTAGCAGCAAGATTTATAAGGAAGAGCAAAGGCGTTGGACAACTAATTCTGGAAAATCGTTGACAGAGGACTATATTCTAATAAGATCTGTATAAGTCTCCTGGTCTGGATTGTGCAGGAGTTTCACTTCAGCAGAAAAAAAAAAAAACTTTTATCTAGTCTGATTCGAAAACCTCTGCTGAAACAGAATTGCCGCGTAAGATAACAAAACATATGTTCCTCGTGTAACTATATAATGTTATGACTCTGTCACATTTCCAGCAACTTTTATGTTTTAAATTTATTTTTATCTATTTATACTTATTAATGTTTTGCACGCGTGTATAACCTCATATATATAATTGTACACGCGTTAATTAATTTTATTTACGTTAATAATTAGTTATCGAAATCTTCAGTGTAAACTATGTAATTTCCTGTATACACCCGGTAATACTTAGTGGCACCGGGATATGCCATATGGCATATTGATCAATAAATATCTGTATCTGTATCTTTATCTGTAATCGCACAATATTTTATTATAACCGCATTATGTAAATTATTACAAATTTCTATACTACACGTGGAAAAAAAAATTGCTATTGTATATTAGAATATTAGTGGCAGAGTGGAATCTCCTGTATTTTCAGATTACGAAAAGCCAGATTTGCGCATGTGCTTTACAGAGCACCAACCTCACCCGGTTTAGCCGGTGGAAGCCTACGACCTTGGGTGAAAGCTGCACACATATAAAGATTCCAATTCTATCAAGGACTGGTTCTGGGCTGTTAGCTGCCTGCCCACTAGATATTTCGATTACGTGAATAACGAGTACATTTATAACTTAACCCAACCGATAAGAATTTACTATGTTTTTACGATAGTTCTGTATAGTTGACGGAGTTAAAAAAATCCATTAAAATATTTGATATATTTATTCCGCTTTCCGATTTTATATTACGGATTTCGATGTTAAACTGGTGATATTACGATTTCGTACATCCCATCTTTAAGGGGATGTAGAAAAAAACGTGTACAATTCTTGTATTGATATAATGTTAAAAAATTAACTGTTACTTTGGTAGCATCATTTACAACTAAATTTAATGAATGAGAGAGATGCACGAGGTACAGAAAAGGCTCTAAAGTTTATTTTCCTTAAATTTACCATTTACGTATCCGTTTGTCATAAAAATTTGTCTTTCCACTTTTTCCCGAGACTACAAATATTCAAGTACAAAGTAACTGGTTTTGACTTATTTCTACTTAAGAAGTAGTTAAATAATTAAGCGATTAGGGAATTGGGGACATAAACAAAACCCTGACGAAAGAGCCGGAATATTACTTAAACAAAAGCTTAACTGATCCAATCTATAGCCAAGTACAGTGGGGACTGATTTCTTCGAAATACTGTATTAGATGTAATAAAGACAGAAGTTTTTTCGGTTCGATGAGAGTGACCGAAAAGTTGTAAATTTTGGAAATTTCCGTGGACAACACCTGGTCCTAAAACGAATTAGAAAACAAAAGACAGACAATCTATTAAGTTTAACATTTAGACTTTTACAGCTATGGTGAGAAACGTTTAAAATTTACAAGAACCCTGTCGAGTCTTTTGAGGTATATTAGTGATGCGACAAAAGAAGTATTTGACATTGCCAAATCCCGAGGGTATCGGCACCCTCGGGATTTGGCAGCCTGCGTGCATGTACAGTACACACCGCACACCTAGCAGGACCGTCTCCGATTCCACTCGTAGGGAGCTATTTGACTAAGTGGTTAAGATTTAAAGAGTAAAGAATATTTTATGTTATTTTCATGTACGTTTCATTACAAAGTTATATTTAATTATAATTTTCTTTAAAAGTATATTCATACAATTGAAGAATGTTTTGTACCAGGTATGTATATCCACCACACATTTTATTTCACCAAGTAAGTTTTTATAATTTTATTTTTAATTTTAGCCCTTATATCGTGGCTAGCGATTCGGAATGTAATTGCGATATTGAAAATTTATTTTAAAAAAGTTTTGGCTCGAGATCATATAATGAAAAAGAAAACATTATTAAAAGAGAACGGCCAATGCCTAAGTTAAATATAAACGCTTCAATAAAAAAATTTGTTCGATATTTTCACGATAAAATGGCTCTGTAAATGCATAAAAATGCATTTACAGAGTGAAATTAGTGTGTGGAATAAGAATGGCTTTGACAATTTAGCTGGCAAAAGACACGAAAAATCGTCGATTCTTTCGTATTTGAAGCAATTTGGAAATCGAAGCGGAATAGAATTTAACATTAGTAAATAATATAAAATAAATATTGAAAATTGTAACGAGATAATTATGGGTAATAGATATATTATATCTAAATAAATAGATGTTATATGTTTTTATCAAAGCAAGAATTGGCATTTAGAGGGCATATGGAATATATTGGATCTAATAACAGAGGTAATTATAATGAACTTGTTTATTAAGTACGTCGGATAAATAATCTATTAAAAATACATTTAAAGAAAGAATTAACTGATTGCCCCTGGATGTCGGCTTCTTATTGAAACACAGCTTCCCTATCATCAAATGTCACGGCACGCCCCTGAAAATTATATGTGAATGGAAAAAAAATCTTCCTTAGTGCAGTTTTAAATGCATTCTTTCACCTGCACTAAACAAGGAATATACTTAATAAAAAAAGTTTTTCACTTTTAAAAATAATTAAAATTGACCTAATGAAGTAAGTAAATGAAATGTAAAGATATTATTAAACCTGAATTTTTATTTATTTATTTTGAACTAAATTTTTAAATGATTTTGTTAAAAGAGAAAAAAATTGTCCAATAATGTTTGAATTACCTCCTATTCTTTTTTGTATGAAGCATTTGGTAGCAATAAATTTCTGTTTGAAATGCTCTTCATGCATTAATTTTGCATTCTTTGTTTAGATCAAGGGTGCCAAACCTGTGGCACATATGCTCAAAGTGGTAAGTCAGAAGAAATCAACAGACATTTAACATATGGTTTTGGATTATCACCTGATCATCCTTTTTTTCAATCAGCTTTTTAAAATTTATTCTAATTAAAGCATTTTGTTTCCTTTCTTTAAATATCATTATTTGAAATCTAAAACTTCAGCAGGCATAAACATTTTTAAAGATAATTGTGGAGGTGCCACACAAAAGCAAACAAATCCACAAAAAATCAAAGTTGCGTTTATAATTGACTTTTTTCTTCAGCCTCATTCCTATCTACCATTATAGTCAGTTTCATTCAAAAAAATATTTATCCAACACTTTTTGAGCTTTGAAAATTGACGTTCTGTGCAAAAAAAAACATCTCTCTACATGTGTTCCAAGCAGAACAAAACATATCCATTGCAGTCTGCCTCAGCCAATGAAGAGCTATGTCTTCCAGAATGCAACAGGTAGTTTTGTTTTTGTTGTGTCATTTTGTTGTTCTGTTGGAACAGAGAGATTTTGATGTTAAAATGTTATTTATTAGTACACATTTTATTATACAGTGTATTTCAGTGTTATAATTGAGTGAAAATGGATGAAGATAGTTTGATAAGTGTAGATGAAGGCAATGTCGGATCTAGAAAGAAATCTAAAACTGTTGGAGTACAGGCAAAGAAGAAAATACAAAAATACAGTGCTCCTTTGGGATGAGATTTGAGGAGCCAGTCAAGCAACTACCTGTAGGGCACCCTCTGTCAGCTGCCAAGAAAAAAGACATTGAATCACTTTTAAAGACTTTGTATGGCAAGTAATGAAAAAATGATGAGATTTTCATGGTATAAACAAGTGTTATGAAACAGAACCAAGCTTGAAGCAGATAACCTGGAAAAAAAAGAAAATAATGGGAACCTGTGTGATTGCTTGGGAGAAGATATTTATTGTTCATCCCTATTTTGTAAAATGCCATGTTTTTTTGATAAGTCAAAGTAGTAGCCAGTATAACAAAGTGAAAAAAGAATATAATGGCCAGGCAAAAGAAAACAAATCCTAACATAGTTCATGCAAAAAAAAAAAAAAACATAACCACCCTGTGCAAGCAAAACGAAACATGTCCATATTTTAATGTCATATAATTAAATACTAACTGTATTCCTATCAAAAACTGCCTTCAAATATTGACGTTAGATACAAAATGAAAAAAAATAATAAATTTTTACAAGTGTGAGGTGTAAAATAAATTCAATAACAGTTTTTTGCATTTTTCCAACAATTGTTTAGAGTGAACTTGTTTGCTTTTGCATGGCACCTCCACAATTATGCTTACTATATGGCACACAAACTTGAAAAGGTTTAGATTCAAAATTAAATCAGAACCAGTGTCAAATATCTTAATTAAACATTTTTTGAGTAACCAAAAACTTGATAAAAATGTTTAGGCTACAACTGTCATCAACAATTTTGCTAATGAAACTAAATTGCTACCTGCCAACCAGCATTGTTTAGTATAGTGTAATTTCTTTTGCTTTAAAATTTTTCAGAAATCAGTAAGTAGATATTGTGTGCAAATATGAATTTCTTTGCATTGTAGTGAATCATTCTATATTAACTAAATCCTCTTGTGCATATTATAAAGAAAACTATAATGAAGCCCATAATATATAAAGTTACATTAAACAAGGTATTCTGGTATTTTATATCAATTACTAGAAAAATATTCAAATGTCAATTTGTATGGAAATAAAATAAAATTTTCTAATTCAAACTCTAACCTCTTTTTTCTTTAGGATATCATAAAAAATATAAAGTTATTTTTAAAATTAAAGTTATTTTATATGTGCTATTAATTGCTTCTAACTAATTGTAAATATTTTAAATTAATTACAAATTATTCAGTTGATTCTAATTGCAATATCTACAGATATCAAATGATGTAAAGTCAAGTCATTTGAAATATTACTAAAAACCTATAACATGTAAAATTAAAGGATTCCAATGTAACTATAAGTTAACTGATTTCAAATGCTCTCCTGACAAATCCAATTTATATCATCTAATATTCATTTAAATCTTTTTTAATTATATGAAATATTAAATAATAATACCAATTAATATTTCTGTAGGAAAATATATAAGATACAGTGAATACTTAATAAAATAAATAGAAGTAATAAATGAAATTTTAGAAATTATGCTATATCATGATTTAATTGATAAATAAAATAAACTTAATTTTACCTCAAGGTTATTATAGTATGAAGACAATTACTGATACGTGATATAAAAGAAGAATAAAAATTAGACTTTGAAAATGGTATTTTATTTTCCATTAAAACTGGCCTTAATGAAAAGCAAATTTCATTTAGATCTTTTTCTTCCATTAGATTCAATATATTATTAGAACTAAGTAAATTACATATAATATCCATAAATTCTTCAGAAACAACCTGTAATGAGTTTAAACATTTATTATTATTTTTTTAATTTAGTGGTATAATAGAGTATATTTAGAAATTTAACATACCTCATCATCACTAAAATAAAACACGATATTTTTATGTTTAATTCCAGCATTTAAAATTATACTTTTCACTTCTTCTTTCCATTCAGTTTGATTTGAGAATACAAAATGAAAAAAATCAAAACCAGTTCTATATACATAAATAAAAATTAATATTTAATACAAAAATATTTTGCACAGAAATAAACAAATAAATATATATAAGATTATATTAAATCTAATAAACTAACATGTAAGTAGCCAGTCGACTTAAACTTTGTCGTCCAGAACAGTTTATTCCCATAAGCAAACAGTTTCCTTGTGGCTGAGAAAGAATTCTACAGATACGACATAAATGATTAAGAGCATTTTCATGTAAAATCAATTCTAAAATTGTTGATGTAGATGTCTGGTTATATTCCTCCACATAGCTACTAATAACATCCTTTAACTAGAAAAATTAATTATACATTATAAAATAATTATTTATAAATTATAAAATTATTATTACAGTAAAATTTACCTTTTTTCTGTCTTTAATCTCTTCATATATTTTTACTTCATCTGCTGTATTCATAAAATTTCCAAATAATATAGGTTTGTCAAATGTGAAATTAGAAAAATTTTCAAAGAACTCTGTTTGTAATATTTTTAATGCTATATTTTCAAATTGATGACAATCTTCAAAATTATTTAATCTATCTAGAAAAACACGGTAACATTCATGGATCCAGAGACGCAAAACTGATGTGATATCCTATTATAATCAAATTTTTATATGAGATTCTTATCAAAGAATATAAAACAGTTTGGTTTATTTAAAGTTTCACATATTCTTAAATATAAATGAAATTTTTTTTCCAGTTATACTGAATTTGAAATTAAAATAAATGTTTCTGTACAATATAAACTGTTAATAGAAATGTTTCATATTATCAAGTAGGACTTAATCAAATACACAGTTATTTTATTTAAATGTATAAATTCAGAATAAAATACTTTATCTAAATATATAAAATTACTTGTCCTGACTGACTGAGTGATTGATTCATCATTGCCCAAAGCAAACCACTGAACCTAAAGAGGTGAAATTTGGTACACAGTTAGGGTACATCATGAAAACGCACACTAAAAAGGGATTTTTCAAAATTCCTCCATGGGGAAGAGGGAGAGCATTAAGGCTTAACCTGAAGAATGGCTTCTACTGTACTATTTTAGATGCAATTTTCTGTTTTCAACTACATTTAGTCTTCATTGAGTACTTAGGTGTATTAAATTGATAACATTTCAGACATTGTTATAAATATTTTTATATATTTTGATTTTTTAACCAAATGTTCAAACCATTTTAAATTTGAATTTGTTATTGCACATTGGTTCAATTACAGAATGATTGTAAACGTTCCAGAAAATTGATCAAATTGAAAACAGTTTATTTGACTCTCAGCAATTCTCATTATTCTCAGCAGTACGTGTTATATAACAATTACTATGGTTTTTGAAATACTGAATATAAATGGGGTTTGCTTGAAAAATCTGTGCGGGCAAAGTTGCAAGTAACAGCTAGTTAGTTTTATATGCAAAATACTGAATTTAATTTAAATCCCAAGTATATTAACGAAAATGTTTATAAATTACTGTAAACATATTCTATTGTAAGTTTATTAATGATTAAAAACTAATGTTTTATGTTCTAAATTTAGACATAAAATTTCTTTTTCTTCTGTAAAGATTTTCTCAATCAAAAGTATAAAATTAATGCTATAAAAGAAATATTTAAAAGTTAAACAAAAATAAAAAGTTATTTAAATAGAGGAATATCTAAAAATGATATTCCACGAGCTAACTGATTTATAAACTAGCATTAAAATGTGAAATTTTTATTTTGAACATGGCATATCTAAAATTAATTATAATTATATTTTACAATTGTATTCAGTCATGCAGCTAGGAATAAATCATTGGGGGACTAGAAGGGCAAACTGAAAAAACTGTGACTGATATATTTCTTTTCTTTCGTTCTTTTTTTTCCTGCCAGCACTAGATCTATTAGCAACAGTTTAAGTATAAAAATAAGTAACAATACCCTAAGTTTACATGATGAAAGTGAAAGAATATATTATACAAGTATAATATACTTGTATAATATAGCATATAGACACTACTAAGCCAAAAAGAATTAGTCAAATCATAACCCTTCATAGCTACAGGTATAAAATATAATGAGAGTAAATATAAAAGTGATAAATATGTGTTCCTTCTATTTTATAAGTTTTAAGAATTAAACAAAGTTAATAAAATTAAATAAGAGTTCATCAAATCTGCTTCTTTTGACTAAAAATATAAGAGAAATTAATACTGATAAATATTAATTTCTCTTATTTACAGTACATAAATATACATAAATATAATAGAAAAAAATTTTTAAAAAAGTACCAGAGTTACTGATTAAAAGAAAAGCACAATTGTTGATATAATTTATTATACAGTTTTAAATTCTTAAAAATCTATTATGCTAAGTTGTAACATACTGAATAGTTTTTTTATTGTTTAAAGCACACTACATTTATGTAAATATTCTGTTTGTTTTTATTTCATGAATTTTTCTGATACATATGTAATAGATAAAATATATTTAAAAAACAACATCTAATTATATAATATACTATGCATGTACTGTACTGTACATACTATTGTGAAGGTCCGAAACCCTTTTTCTGTTTTAGATCAGTACAAATCTAGGAATTTTCCTAGTAAAAGAGAAAAGGGGGACTTCTACGGTCAATGACCGAGACGCTCTCCTCAAACAAGAAAAAAACGGAGAATGTTAAAATATCAATAAGAGAAATCATCTCTATTTGTTTAACAGTTATTCTATAGACGTTAGTATCAACAAGAGGGGAATAAGAGATATTTCTTATCACCTCTTGGTTGCACGTAAAACGTGGTTACAGCAATAAATCGCCTTGTTCATAGTCAAACTCGACGTTTGATATAAACAATAACTAAATAGTTGACCAGGTTAAAGAAATTATTGTCAAATGATTGTTAATTTATGGATGAGAGCCATCAAACCTATAGGAATTTATATCATAAAATCATATCATTTTGACACCAATAACAATAAATTAGACAAACTTCGCTGAGTCATTTGTCCGAACTAGTTAGATCCAAATATCAACACACTAGCAGGTGTGCGGATAAATCATGAATAACGTCATAGTTCTCACCCCCTCGAAATCAGTATAAAGAGGGCTCCCGGCCAGTATCGGGGTGGCCTCC
>NW_019384615.1:405512-451640 GCF_000671375.1 Centruroides sculpturatus | reverse complement strand
AACGCAAAATAAATGGTGCTCCTTATTGGACAGACTTGTCTTTGATATATTTTAATAATAATCCAGCCATCGGACGGAAAAATTCAACAAAAAGAAATTTTAAATGTACCGTCGCCAGGGGGCAGCTTCAAAATCTACATATTCCAGCGCTTTTTTAGTAGATATAAAGCAGAACCACCCATTGGCCACATGGATAAGAAGTAAGACGTCTGTATCACCGATTCCTTTACTTTTAATTGGATGTTTGTGTTTTTTAAAGGACTTTTTTTACCTTTTGGTGGCATGTAGCCTAAAAAGGAAGGCCTGTTGCCATTACTGTGTATGTCTGAAATGCAAAATAAATGGTGATCCTTATTGGACAGACTTGTCTTTGATATATTTTAATCATATTCTTCTCTTTTTTGTTCCTTCTGCACATTCCCAGATGCCAGGAAGTTCTTGCAAAGCTCTGTGTCTCAGATGGGTATGTCATTATCTTATGGAATGCCCAATGCTGGAGGACTAGAGAAACAAGATAAGAATTCTTCTACACAATACCAGCTGGTGCAGCCAAGGAATTTATCCACAGCTACTTCCTTCAAACAGGGATATATTAAGAATGCTTTGTATTCAGTTCACTCTTCCCCACATTAAGGTAAACACTGGTAAATGGACTACTCTTGTAAAAATATTGGTAAATATACCATATTTCTCAGCAGATAAGACTACCTTCAGATAAGATAAGGTATAAATTTTCATCGAAGTTTTATAGTTTTAGCATATATCTACCCTATAAGACGACCCCCCCAAACTATCAACAACCTATGAATTTAGTTTAGATCAGTGATCATCATTTGAATAATAATACTGTATACAGAATTATGTCCTATTTGTAATTTTTCAAATAAACAAATTTTATTTTCTTGAATCTAGCAGCACTGCCTTGCGATTGTTGCAAACACTGACACTGATTCAGCATTCAGGTAATGACCTTGACTATTCACAAAAATGTCGTATGGGCTATTCTATTTTGTGCATATGCCATACTCTCTTCTAGTAAATAGTTATGGTTTGTCTGTCTTTTTATAATGGTTTTAATTTATATAAATTTCAATATAATTTTTTTTGTATCTATCCTATAAGAAGACCCAGATTTTGGGGGCCTTTTTTATGATTCAACTATCGTCTTATCTGCCGAGATATACGATATATGTATTTGTAGGTACCCTGCATTGTATTATGATTACTACTGTCTTGTGCTTGTCTATGTAAGCTGCTCTGCACTGTATCCCTTTTAGTTATAACATATCCTTATAGTGTAACTAGGGAATTCGATCCCGGTCCTTATTTCTAATCCCGGGATTTCGGGATTATACTTAGTCAATCCTGGGATCCCGGGATTATTTCGGTATTGAGGGTTAATAAAAAATAAGAAAATCTTACAGAAATCAACAAATCAAAATTTAGACAAAAATCAACATATTTTACGGTATACACCTAGCTAATTTAATCACTCTAACTAATCAGACTCAGAGTCAGACTAACCAGACTTAAAATCACTCAGTCTTCATGTTAAATTTATTCTTTTTTAAGCATCACTGAGATCTCTTTAAACTCACATAAATTGAAAAAACCTTTATGTAACAAACTATGCAAATAAACGTTGAAAATTAACAAAAATCTCTCTTAACATCGACTAAATAGACTACTTTCATATAGCAACCTAGTAAGTAGGTAGTAAAGTAAGTTTCTTAGCAAAAAGTATTTAAAAATAATATTAATCAGTCACATTTTTCTTAAATATAAAGAAAACTAATCTAATAGGAACATTCTAATTTGAATTGCGAAAATATGATCTGAGAAATAACAACGCATCCAGTGTCTCATCACCAAGTCTGCTTCTCAATTTGTTGCACATATATGCAGCTGCTGAGAAAACGCGTTTAGGTTTGATGGAAGTTGGAGGAATCGTTAGTAAATACTTATAAGCTTCGAGGACACGGGGAGGATGGAAGAAAACAGTCCGGTCGACACGGATCGGGATTGTAGGAGTAAAGGCTACAATCCCGATTGTTTCGATCATTGTAAGCATGTCTTTCTAAAAATAAACGCGTTAATTTTGTAAATTCGGTCTCTGTGTGAGTCTCTCAGCGTCCAGCAAACCACTACCCCGAAACGTAAAAAGACTTTCTCGCATCATCCTGACAGATCGCGGGCAAGGCGAGGGTCGTAACCTTTTCACCTAAGGTCGACCCCCCTAAGCGAGAGGCGTCGGGTCTATATTAACTACACTGGCAAAACAAGATGGCTGACACATTGACAGGTAAAACGCACTGAGTAGTGCTCTCGACTGCGCCAGAAAATCGATTGGCGCCCGCGAAAATTCAAAAATACAAAAATGAAGTATATTACCAAGTAACCCAGTGAGAACTGCTTGCCTATCATTTTAGTTGAAAATACAAGAAGTTTTATTCCAAGCAAGCATCGCAAGCCCGCTAGGTTAATTTCTGCTGCTTGCTTGGAATAAAATTTATTGTATTTTATATTAAAATGATAGGCAAGCAATTCTGTTAAAAGCACTGGCACTGAATGTTTTGCTTCATGCAGTCTATTTTGCAATTTTTTTTAAATGATGTCAATCCCGAAAATCCCGGAATTAGGAAAACTTAATCCCGAAAATTTTGGGACTGAAAAGTGGTCGGGATCCCGATTTTCGAGATCCCGGGATCAAATCCTCTAAGTGTAACTAATAATGAATATTTTGCTGTATGCTTTTGTATAATATAATATTATGCCCTTATCTATTGTAATGTGATATGATTATGTACTATACAGTTTTGTGCTTTTGTACTTAATTAAACTGTTGCATGCTGTTTGTTTTTTAAACTGTATTCTTTTGTCATACATGTTCTTGTAGCATAACTAACAATGAATACCCTACTGCATGTATATAGCATGCACTCTTTGTGTACTTCTTATATAACTATGCATTTAAATGTTTCTTTGTTAATGTCTGTATGCTTGTTATAACTTGTTGTTTGCTTCCTCAGCAGTGCTCTGTGGAGTGAGACGTGACACAATAAAGTTTGTATTGAATTGAAAGTTCTGTCTGTATAAGCAAGATGTATGTATAAAAATATACATACATCTTGTAAAAAACCAAAATGATAACAATAGACAATTTTGTTATTTCTGGTACCCATAAATACACAAACAAATCTCATTCTGGTATTTGTTCATGGGTTAAGTACATATGTGGTATATAACATTATGGTGAAGGACTATAGATGATGCGTAAATTTTTCAAAACTCAGCAGACAATCCAGATAGCACTAAACAGTAAGATACACATAGATATATTTTTTTTATTGTATGATCATCATTTCCCCTTACGGGAATCAGTCATCCTTGTCCCGCCAGTGGCACCACAAGGAAAACGTTGCTTTATTGACAATTAAAATATTATAACATACAACTTTTTGCAAACAACAGTTAAGATTAAATAACATTAAAATAAATCACGCGTTCTCGTCACACTTGTACAAGATTAGCCGGTGACTTACCGGCAGATAGGTAGGAAGTTGGCTTGTCTCCCTCCTTTACATAAGTACCCTTCTCGCGAAGGTCTGAAATTTTTTAGCCAGGTTTCTGTTACGGATTAAATGGTAAAGTTCCAAGTCTTGGAAACTTGTATTTTGTTCATGCAGAAGCTTCAACTCCAATCTTTCTCTTTCATATTTATAACAGTTCAGGAGTATATGTTCTAAGTCTTGAGTTTCTGCCCCGCATTCACATGCTGCAAGGCTTCTTTTACCTATTCTTTTTAAGTACTCGTTGCTATTGCAGTGTCCGGTAAGAATCTGACTGGTAATAAAATTTATTTTGAGCCATTGTAAGTCTTTAATTCTTTCTTCAATACTCGGTAGGAGCCAGAATGTGTGTCTGCCCTTATTAGAATAAGTCCATCTGTCTTGCCATATCATGTTGGTTTCTGATCTGATTGTCTTTTTGATGTATGATAGTGGGATCTTGCTATAAGATACTTCAGTTAGATGCACGGCTTCTTTTGCTAGAAGATCCGCTTTTTCATTACCAACTATGCCGCAATGGGCTTTAACCCAACGAAATTTTATTTGCATCCCACTTTTGTTTATCATATTCTTAATGTTCAAAACTGTTGCGTTTGTGTCTTCAAACTGCTGTAAAGCATTGATAGCTGACCGGCTATCTGTATTAACAATCACCAGTCCACTTGTCTCAGTAGAAATAACCCACTCTATAGCATGTTTTATTGCCAGTAGTTCAGCTTGATAAACTGAACAGTAATCTTTGAGCCTGTATTTTCCTATATGAGTTTCGTCACCATTGTACATTGCCAGGAAGGCCGCACCTACATGTTCATCCACCTTTGATCCATCTGTGTACAGTTCTATTTCACCTCTTTCCTCATTCTCTGCTATCTCTATCACTTTCCGTTCTGGTGGCCTTGGTAACATAAGTGAAGTTGGCTTAAGGTCTATTTCGTCTGCCTTTAACACTCTCCCTTCTATTTGAATGCTATGCCCCTTTCTGCAATGGTAGAGGACAGCCTTTTCTTTCATGATTAGATCTATTGGTGGCATGCCCGCTATAACCAATAATGCTTCGGTAGATGTAGTGCGATATGCCCTTGTAATTCTTAGTAAGGCACATCTCTGTGCACTGTATATTTTCTTTTTTATTACTTCTTTATCAGCAGCTGATTGCCAAGCTGCTGCTGCGTATGTTAATCTTGGAATGAAAGCCCCTCTGTAGATAATCTCTATGGCATCCTTATTCAGGCCCCATGTAGCCTTCGCCACTCTTGCAAGAGCGTTAAACATATTTATGCATTTATCTCTAGTTGAGATAGTGTGGGGGAGCCAAGATAGTCTATTATCCAACACTACACCTAGGTATTGAAGTTGCTTCACTACTTTTATATTATCGCTACCCATCTTCAACATTGGACATCTCTTGTATAGGTCAGGAGTTCGACCTTTAGTGAAAATAATTGCTTTTGTCTTTTTAGCATTGAATGAAAGCTTAAGTTGCTCTCCTGTCTTAATTATTTTATCAAGTACTTGGTTTCCAATTTGTTCTATTTCTCTACGGGAGTTTGCACCGTAGATGATGATAGTGTCATCAGCATATGCAAGTTCTAGGATTCCTTCTCCTTTATCAATCCTAAGGAATTGGTCGTAGACTAAGTTCCAAAATAATGGTCCCGAGTTCGAACCCTGGGGACATCCCCTATCAAGGGCTCGAGTAATGTTTGAACTGTTTGTTGAATATTCAACCTTCCTATCATGTAAATAATCCTTTACAACTTGGTATATGTTCCCTGGACATTTAGCTTCTCTTAAGGACTTTAGGATCAGGGGCCACCATGCGTGGTCGAAGGCGCCTCTGATATCAAAACTAATCCCACAGCAATACTTGTTCTTAGATAGTGTCCATTCGATTTCTTTGACTACTGTGCATATTACGTCCTCTGTGCTTCTGTTTGGAAGAAACCCATACTGTTTGATGTTTAAGAACTTGTTCCTTGTTATGTGCGTCATAATTCTTTGACTTATTAAATAGTCCAGAACCTTGCCAAGTATTGGTAAAAGGCTTATAGGCCTGTAATTTTTTGCTTCACTTTTTTCCAGCCCATCTCCTTTTGGTATGATTACTAGTTTTGCCGTTTTCCAGATTGACGGAAAGACCTTATGCTCTAGGCACAGGTTATACAGTTTTGACATGTAATCTGGGCTTGTCTCCCATACCTTATACACTATTTCTGTTACTATTCCATCTGGGCCCGGTGCCTTTCCCGGTTTTAGTCTATATACTGCGGATACACATAGATAGTATCAATTTTTTGAATTCATACAGGTTTATCATGCATTTATTCCTCTAAGCTACTAAATCATTGTTTTCAAATTTAAAAAACCTGCCAATTTAGGAAAATGTTAATCAGAATGTAATTTTTCAATATTTGATGTAAAAAAAATAATAGTTTGAGGCCTAATGGAGAAAAGAAAAAATAAGAAAACAATGGTAACAGAAACGATGCACAAGGTTCCAATGTATGTCATAACAACTTAGTAAGTTACATAAATAAGGAATATTTTAAATTTTATGATTTGGAATAATTTATTAATTCTTTAAAAAAGAAAATATCCTTAAATTTATTGCAAAAATTAAATAGTTTGTGTATTTGTGTAGATAAAATTTATCTAAAATATTTTAGTTTAAAAGTTACATTTATTATAAAGAACTTACAACATAAAAGCAAAGTAAAATACCTTAATATATTTTATATTTGCTATAGACATTCCCTGGAAAACTCTTGATATATCTCTTAAATTAAAGATGTAATGAGTTTTAGAAGGAACAGGTAGGAATAAAGTGCACACTTCATTGTATAAAAATATTGTTGAGTTAATAAGCTTTTTTCCAAAATCTTTAAATTCTTTTCTGTCACCTTGAATGAGAAAACAGTATTTCTCATAAGTTTTATAAAGTTTAAATTTTAAAATTCATATATAAAAAAATTTTAATAAATAGAATTAACAATTAATTGTAAAAAAGCTTTCAAAATTTTTAATTTTAATTTCAGTAAATAAATTAACTTTCAAATATTCTCACCAAACCATTTATTTATTATTGTTCCAAACACAAATGCTTTACTTGAATCATCCATTTCATTAAAAATAAGTATGTTAAACTGGCGTGTAAATCGAGCTGATATGGGATTCTGCTCACCAGCAGAAAGACTCATGGCACAAATGAAATTAGCATCAATAATATGGCAAAATTCATCTGAAATAGATATTTCTTATTTTAACAATATTTGTTAATTTATCATATTTTTAATAGATAGAAATTTAATAAGATTGCTGCAAAATTTTTCAACTTATCATGATAAATACAGCCATTTAATTTAGTATATATAAAAATTTTATATTTAAAACAATTTGAATTTTTTATCTAGTTCTTTACATTTTGGTACTGTTTTTTAATACAATGTTTTATTAATTTCACACTTTTATGCTTACCTAAAACGTTATCATCATACCAATCATTAAAATTTACCCACTGACGAAGCAGTTCTATTGGAGGGTGTGCACCATTGGAGTCTGGGATAGACATATGTAAATCATCAATAAAGAAAATCAATTTATTTCCTTGTGATGGTCCAAAAACCCCTTTTTTTCTAAAAACATAAAATTAAATATTAGACTGAAATATACTATTAATTATATTATTTTTGTGTAATAACTGAAAATAAAGAGCATTACAAAAATTACAAATATTCAAATCAAAAAATATAATAATAATCCATCCAGTCTTGTTAAACTATTTCTTATATTTTTAAAGTACAGTATTATATAGTATTTAAAAGTAAATAATATTGCATTTTTCTAAGATGCATATACTTAAATTAAACAGGCCTGCAAGTAAAAAACTGCATAGAATTTTTATACATTTTCTTACAGATTTCAACTTGGTAAAAATGAAAAAAATACCAAAAAAATTCCATCTCTTCAATTTTTTTTGTTACACTCAAGTTTTTGTTTGTATTTAGTGTAAAATTCCTAGTTAACTTAAAATTTAGTATCCTTTTTTTTTATTTTAAATAAATGGCCTTAAAACGAAGACTTCTCACATTAATTCTATCAATTATAGCTGGACTTGGTAATAAATAAATAAAAATATTAATGGTTGAAGAGAGTAGTAATAGAGGTAGGTGGGTTAAGTAGTTTTAGCGTTAGGAGGAAGGTCGCATGATCATATAGAAACAGGTTAAGGAAAGGATTCCATACTAATCTTTTGTGTAACAATAACAATATTTATTTCATCAGTTTTCCAATATATACATACAACTGACTACAAATGACAAACAAAGAAATTCGTGTATTCATACAAATCAAAATTCCCATGTGTATTGACAAGTTCAATTCAGTAGCTCACCCACATCAAGAATACATAAGAATGAGAATCAGTTCTCCCATGTTTCTTTATGCAGCAAGAGTGTAGCAAAATGACATCACGAGAAGTGTTGGCCAATTACAAACCAGTTTCAGTGTATTCGCTGTAAAGTGCTTCTTGAGCACTGCCTAAAGAAACGCAGGGTTCGTTTTTCTACTTTTTGTGTTGCCAACCTCAATGCTTCCTTGATGATGGTGCTACCTGCTACTATAAACTAAATAAAAGAAAAATTGATTAGCTTTCAATAAAACAGATTTGCAGATTATCCATGTTCCATTACCAATGATTAGCCCAGATAATCAGAAATATACATGCATAAATGTATTTGATCTATACTAATTTTAGTGAGGGTTTGGACCTGTCCAAAGCCTTACAAAGGAAAGTTTAAAAGTTGTGGCATAAGAATAGTGGAAGCAGATTTAACACTAAGACTCAACATATGAATATAGTGCACATTACACAGACTACAACTACAGGAAGTTTTGGATGAAGCAATGTCACAGGAGACCATTCAATAGAGACTCTTTTCATTTTTATAAGGATGTTTCTCAGTTGTGGGGAGACAGCCAAGACTGTGTGTCTGTATTGCTTTCCCCTTGCAGAGTTTACTATTCTCACTATTTTTATCAAATTACTGAACTCTTCATGTGTAGCTCCATCTCTTATCATCCTATTCCAGTGCTACATAGCTTCCAGAACCTGTGATTCCTTGATATTCTTTAGTACATTAAGGAGTATTACTAAGGTGACCAACTTTTTTACAATGAAAAGGAAGACACTAATAAATTGAAGGAAAAAATATTGTAAATAAAAAACATTTTACTCATTGCAACAATAATACACTATAATAATCTCTATTGCATGCATAGGTTCTATGTCATGTTTCAATAAGAAGTAAACAAAGCTATTTGCGCATACGGTCTCTCTCTCTCTCAAGGTCTCCTGTGCAAAGAGCATGCATGTCATAATTGTATCTCGTTGCACTGTACAGAGCCTTGATGAGTCGTCATGTTAAATACAAACATGTCATATCACATCACATGCAACGGATCGGTTCGGCATTAATTGAATACGGAGATTTACAGATTAGTCTTCAAATATCAGAAAGGAGGACATGTAGGAGGACAAAACTTACAAAAGGAGGACGATTGGTCATCTTAGTATTACTGTTGGTTTTTTTTACAGGTAAGCTCAGAGAATTTTAGTTTACCTAATAGTATTGGGTCCTCAGTAAAAAAAGGTTGCCTTTAACTTAGAGACATCCTCCTCCTTTTGGACTGAGATCCTGATGTTCCCACTCCTTAGGAAATGCACTGCCTTTATGTCTAGCCCAAAACTTTGGGATATCCTCTCTTGAATTCCTGCATTATCTCTTCAGGAATTGGTCAAAGGTCTTCACTATTTTCATTTGGAGAGATGACATTGTATCACATTGTATACTTCTTTCCTAGAGTTTGTGACTCCTCCTAAGTTTGCTGAGTTTTCATGAAACAGTTTTGTGGACTTGTTTGTAGGGGGCAGCCTGGTCACATTGGCAAAGGAGAAAATGATGAGATTGGGTGGGTTTCTCCCTCTCCTGCAGGGCCAGCATCATGCCAAATGCTGAGTGCATACAAACAGTAGTATTCCGCACCTGGCACCTCTCTTCCTTCTTCTGAGTATGGTAGCTGCTAGATGGCAGACAATTCAATACAGTTTCCAGGCACAAATTTATATTGGAGAGAAGCTTGTCCAAAGTAAAACTCAAATTTAGTGGGTCAGAAGATGGCTGGATCGTTTCCAACGACATCATGGAAAAGACAATAAAATAGACCACCGAAAGTAGAGAAAATTAAAATTAAGTATCCTATTAGACCAAAGACAGCAATAGATAATATATAACGCTATTAATAGACCTCAGAATAAAACCATGGCCATAGAACTAAAAAACCACTGAATTAGGGTCAGTAGAAGTGCAGATTAGGGTTGGGTATGGGAGGGCCGAGAGAAAGGTCTTTGTTCTCAAGGACCATGTGGCAAAAACAAAAACCATAATAAAACAAAACAGATAGGCTGAAATTGATAAAAATTAACACATGCTGAAAGAAAATATCAGAGTTGGCGCACAGATATGAATGCCCAGCCTTCAAAGCCTGCCAAAATTTGTGACAGTAAAGTCTAATGTTTTATGATACAACAGTCCTGTGCCTTACATCTTTTCTTGCTCCCCCCTTCGCCACATGGTGGGACTGACTTGGTGGAGAGATGTGTAATTCTGGGGTGTAACCGAGGGTGGGAATTTTATTGGAGGGTGTGTCTCGGGGAGAAGTTAGAACAGAAGTGAAGAGAGGACGGGGAAGAAGCAAAGTAGTGGTGGTGGTGAAATTGCGTGGGAAAGTAAAGACTGTGCAACCCAGTCAGTGTGGATATTTTGAATTTCGAACTGTTTTCTGCTGAGTGAAGAAAAGGAAGAGGTACACTTCAAACTCATTTGTCAGTATGTTTTATATCCTCACGTTACAGGAATTTTGAGCAGTATATTGTCGGGAGATTTGATTTTAACGATATTCGGTATACTGGATTGTCGGGTTCTGTACATTCCTGTGACTTTTTTTCCTAGAAGTACTGTATGTTCTCAGGAAAATTAAAGGGTTATCTCGTTAATTTGGATAGTTGTCTTTGTCTAGTCCCTATTGAGATCAGTGGATTCCCCCCTGCTAAGCATCTGGTCTATCAAGCACGCTTATTCTAAATTTGTCCCTCCGAAGAAATCACTAAAGTTCTACCTGTCGACTCGTTCTCACGTTTTATATTCCCACAGTCCAAACTGTCAGATATAAATCAAACTCTCCAGGATGAACCAGAAAACACAGTGATGTAGATAAAAACACTTACAGTTCACAGTTGGTGCACAAGGTCTTTGTTAACTACACTTTGCCTTGTCCCAGAAGTTTCAACATTGATAATTCTGTCTGTAGTGGCAGAATCAAAATCCAATGGTCTTTCAGAGATGAATCTGATATATATAATCTTATATATACAACTATATGCAATTACCCAATAAATCCAGGAGAAACTTTGCAAAACACAGAGTACATATAAACATGAAAATAATATACTTGAATTTACATTTAAAATTTTAGATAACTTTAATATCCAAGTGCTAAAACCCTAATATCAATTTAAAATACAAAGTGTAAGGAAATTACATTATAAGGCTTCCAAATTTTTAAAATTATAATAAATATTTTATTAATATAATTTTGTATATACCTTTTCTCTAACTTTCTTTCTATTAAACTTTGCAAATTTGTAATGTTTGTATATGCAGAAAATAAAATACATTGAAACAAATATTTTTGTGGTAAAGATTTTATCAATGTATTTTGAATTACTGTGGTTTTTCCTGTTCCTGTTGGCCCAACACAAAGAATCTACAAAAGTTCAAATTATTTTAGTATTAAATTTTATACATCAATACTAATTAGTCTAACCAAATTATTTCTAAAGTACCATCTTATTTGCAAGAAGTAATATATGAATAAGATTTTGTAACTGAATTGTCTCTTTTGTAGTAATCATTATACTATAAATTTTTTCAATTTCAGAAACTGAATGAACAGTAGTAGTTGATAACCAGGAAATCCAACGTACCTGAAAAAATTAAATTTTTATAAAAATTTTCCAATTGATAAATCTATTTTATATATTGTGTATAAACATTAAGATAATATTTTAAAGTATAATTATAATGATTTTACACAACTAATTTACAATAAAGGTATTTTATGTTAATAAATTTTCTAATTTTGACTGCTTTAAATTATTTCTGTTAAAATAAATTAATAATTTACATCTCTTTTTATAAAATAAATTCTTAAATTATAAATTAATTAAAAAACAGAATATAAATTTACTTGTCTTTTATGTTTATCATGAACAAATTCTGTTTTTAATGCATTCATTAATATTTTATCATCAATCGTATAATCAAAAACTAATCCTGAAAAAGGAATTTCTGGTGTAATCTAAATCATTAAAAAGAAAACAAAGTTAAAGTAATAATATTTAAACAATTATCAAAATTAACTATACAATTACTCTTCATAAAATTTTTATAATACATAACATATTTTCTGACTAATTCATATAAATTAAAGCAAAATGAAGCAAACATGATTTATTTTGTTAGAGAAAAATGTTCAAAATGACCACCTTCAGTGGCAATACAAAGATGTAGATGTTTGAGCATGCATGACACAATAATGCCATGCTTAGTCCTTGTGTCACTACCTTCACAGGTCTGTTGTGCATATTTCCAGTTTGCTAACATCATCACTGCTATGTATGCATTATACACCAATGCTTTTAGGTAACCTCAAAGAAAAAACCCAGAGGGGTCAAGTCTGCAGAATTTGATGTCCATGACATAGGGTTATGTTGTCCTATTCAGCAGTTGATAAACTCTTTTGTGAGCCAGTAATGTGTAGCTGTACACTATATTTTATATATATGAATTTAAGTTTAGTTTAGTTTCTTCCTTCTATCCTTTGTTCTATTGTTCCATTTCCTTCTAGAACTTTCCTATCTTAATCCCTGTCCTTTGGGTGGAATGACCAGTTCCGGGAAACGGAAGAACAAAGAAGTTAGAATGACCCTTAAGACAAGGATGAAAAGACAAAGGGCGTTCGAGGAACGGTGAGGTGTACGGAAGTGGAGAGTGGACACTCCGGGTTGCTTAAGCAACGACCGGAGATCTTGGAAAGACATTAAGATAAAGGTTCTTGTCTGGCGACAGCGACAAAAGATTTTAGAAAAGGAAATATTAAATATAGAGTAAGACGACGATAAGTCGAATCCAAAGAAGTCATCGTGTGGCATCCCACCCTACAGTACGAATAGTTCGAACATGCCAACAAAAATCCCGGGTATTTCTGTCCCTATCGTATGTATTCTTCCTTCATCCTTCTACTTCTGTTCTTCTCTTTCACTAGTATTAAGTTAGCATATAAGATTAGTTCTAAGGTCGGGCCCTTTTTGTTATTGCGGTCAAAAATGGTACCGTACGTTCGAATCTAAATATTGTCATAGTAGTAATCTCATATACCGTCGTGTTGTATTGTGACGTTGGAATCCATAAAATAAATATAATTTTTTTATGTGCAAAATTGTTTCGTTGTATAACTCTTAATTTTGCCCTTATCACTCACAAATGAACGTCTGTTTGAGAATGAGGTGGTGCACCATTGTGCTGTAATCAAACCAGCTGTAGTTATGTCAATGGTAAGTCATTAAACCATTCCCCCCAATTGTGTTTAAGGATATTTGTCACTAGTCAAGATGCAGTCTGTTTGTGGAGCTTTCTCTGTCCAGTAACATTTTTAAAATGAATTCATTTTTTTTTGCATTTGGATAAATATTTAGCTATTGGTTATTTTAGCATTAAAACAAACATTGCACCACATGCATACACTTGTGTAACGTTTCTCTCTTTTTCCCCTGGACAGATGTTTAAGTGAACAATCTATATATGAAACTATTTATTTCAAACTCATAAACAAAAACAAATGAAAAATAATCATTTATTTTATATTCTGTAAAACACTAATATGTTGATATTTTTCATATTTCATGGTAAACCATTTCCAAATGACATTTATCACACATTCTCTATTTATCTAAAGATATATGAGGAATCATCATGCTTTTCTTTATTCTATGTTTATTTACCTGTCAATTTTTCAGAATATTTTAATTCTAAAGTTTTTTTATACTTTAGATGAAGGAAAGATATTTATTATTTGTAAATATCATATTTATCCAAATCATCATAAATTAAAAAATAAAAGTAAACAATTCTTTCTTACCAATTTTCATTTATAAGTTTAAGTAAAGAGAAATTTTTATTTGAGATTTTCTTACTTTACAACTTAATAATTGGAATTTTTCCATCTCCACTATTTAAAAATTTCTTTTTAAGAATTTAAGAAAGTACTAAGTCAAAAGTTATTGAAATAATAATTACTTTTGAGATAATTTCTGAATTTGCACAAAAAGACATCTAAATAAAATAATAACAAATAATATGTTTATTTATAAACATGGTAAGAAAAAACTTAAAATTTTTTACAGAAACTGATAGTAAAATTAGATAGATGTTTTTATATCTGTTTTATTTTACTGTATTGTTTTATTTTGTTCTATCAGAAATCTATTCGATTTTCAAATAAATATATACATGACAAATATAAACTATAATTTAGAATACCTAAAATAAAAAAAAAATAAAAAATATATTCTTTTTTATATTTTAGGTATTACATCCATACTACATAGAATAAAATATATATTAAATGTGAAAACAAACCTTATTCTGTTTCATTTCTTCACGCAACCAATGACTAAAAATAACCTTTCCTTCTTCACTACAAATTGTCCCTACACTCCAAATTAATGAGAATATAATCCATGGTTGAATTAAAGATTTTATTACTTCATTCACAACTTCAGGCATTTTTATTGATTCCTTTAAAAATAATGTTAATTAATAACAAACTAATTAACAAGTGATAATTTTATACATTATATATCCTGCATAAAATTTTTTAAAAATTTTGAAAAATTAAACTTTTATCTTGTAATTGTTAATCATAAGTAAGATACAAATTTTCAGCATATTTATATTGTACCAACAAAATCTTAAAAAGACCAATTTCAATATAATAAAAATTTTATCATTTTTATTATATTTTAATAAAATCTATATTACAGATCATTTAGGAATAGGAATTTAATCAATCATGGATATGAGAAAATTTGTATCTAATTAATAAGGTCTGATTTTATGCACATATATACTGTATATATGTTACTGTGAAAGACTGAAATTAGAGAATGTCGATATTCTGCAGTGAATATCAACACAAATATACAAAATACATTGGTGAAAGACCGAATATTTGGTTATATTATTATACATTCGAACAATTGCTGGTGTATGTCGACAAGCACAGATAAGCTTTGGTGGAGGTCAAAATGATACCTGAGAAGCCAATGTCGACAGAGAGGCAACAGTCTGTTGCCAAATTCTTTACCATTTCCTTCTGTTCAAATTGGTGATACTGTATGAATACCAGTCCCTGATGTCGACTGTGGCCGTACAAATGCACGAAATGTGTTGGTGGTTGTTGTTGGAATAGAAGACTCCGACTTTTATAAATGAACAAACAAAAATGGTACCCTCAAGCAGCTTTATACCCGTAATGAGTTCATAATTTGTAAAGAAAAGTTACTTTTGATAGATGAGATTTTTTTCAAGAAATATCGCTGAGAGAAACAGCTGCAGCTAATTCGGAAAGTATTAAATAGCAACAATATTTTATTTCATGTATTTGAACAAGTTCTTTATGGATTCCAACTCCAAAATCAACAATTACAACATGGCTTCTAATAATAATTAATGGCAGAAATGACTGTGACTGTATGCCATATTTTACTGTAAATAATAATTTAAGTTTAGTTTAGTTTTTTCCTTTCTACCCTTTGTTCTATTGTTCTATTTTCTTCTAGAATTTTCTTATATAATCTTTTTCCCTTGGGTGGGATGACCAGTTCCAAAAAATGAGGGGAACAAAGGAGAGAACAGGACCCTGAGGACAAAAAGACAACAGGCAGGACATACTTTGCCAGGACTGGAACATGTAAGGACATGATGTAGAACACTCTGAGTCAACTTAGCAACAACCGGAGATATCAGAAAGAAGTTTAGAGTGACAGTGAAAATAAAATACTAAGAAAAAAAAAAAAACGGACAGAATTTTATTGAAGAATAAGACAATGGACCATTTACATAGGAATAACGTGTGGCATCCCATCCAACAAATAGGCAGAGAGTAATATGCCCCAAAACCCGGGTATCCCTTCTTATACTATATATTCTTTTTTATATCTTCTTACATCTATCCTTTTCTGTTATTAGTAATAAGTTAGTATTTAAGTTATGTTTTAAGGTTCGGGATTGATCATATTGTCGCGATCAGGAACCTTCTATGTGTAGTGGATATACCAAACTATTGTTCATGCCACAAATTTGTACACCATCGTATTGTACTGTGACATTGGAATCCCTAATAAGAATCTGTATCAAAACATGAAATAGGAAATATATCATCTCATTGTTTTTGTATCTTGTCTGCCTTTGTGGATAACTCTAATTTCGTGTGCACATCACATGACAAAAGATTTTCCATTGACAAAGATTTTCCATAACAAAGATATACCATTCACAACAAATAATTGCAAATTAAACCCAAAACCTGTAACTAAGCTTAAAACTAAGGGAAGAAAGAAGATGATAGAGTGAGAAGAGAATTTGGGAAATTAGAATACAGTAAAGAGTGAAATACCCAGGGTTTTGCCAGACTTCACAATTTGGGTGGGATGCCATGTTGAACTTTTTCTGAAAAGCCTCTCATTGCCATCTTCACTAGGTATCTCCTTGCACCTAGTTGCTACATCTTTTATCGTAACTACGATAAAATCCAATGTTCTCCTTGGACTCTCTTGAACTCTCCAGTTGTTGCCATAAGCAACCTGGAACACTATATTCAACATCTGTCCACCTTGAGGTCTGGGCCAAAGAATGTTCTTCCCTTCTCTCACCAGCCTTCAGGATCTCTTTTCTTTCATTGTTCTCTGTGGTTCCAAGAATTGGTCATTACCCAAGGGAAAAGAGTTAGAAAGGAAAGTTCTGAAAGCAAGAAGAAACTAAGAACAAAGGAGAGGACTAAAACTATACTTAAATTAATATATACAAAATGGCATACTGCTACAAAGTCTCCCTTCCAACTTGGTAATCATATCTTTAAAAAATACAAATTAGCTTTAATTAATATAGACAAGTTTTTGCTTGATGCTGTTACTTTCAAGACACCCAGAGCTTCTGAAATGTACACAACATCTTTAAGATTGAAAATTCTAACAACTTGATGTATATTGTGAATACTGTCTTCATAGTAGATGATAGCAGACAGCCGTGTAGTCTAATGTGTTGGTACAAGCTCTGGTGGAATAGGCATATTTGGAAGCATCCTTAAAAATTCCTGTCATCATTTTACAGCCTTTATGAAGACTTTTTTTGCCGATAGTGATTAATTTACTGTTATCAGGAAATGTCATATGAAGTTTCACAAATTCTGCTAAATGTGTGTACTAAGCAGGTTAAATGGGTCATTTTGGTGTAAAACACTTTCAGCTCAGCTGTTCTGAGCATACAGCTAGCAGCATCAGACATAAAAAAGAGCAGTCTATCATAATGTATTCCATCTGGTCACAAAATTTGTAGTGCATCATTTATGCATTTTGCAATGATTGAATGATGATTGAATGATTTGTTGCTTCTATGAACATAGTATGGAGCAAATATGTATTTTTAGTTGATGCCTCTAAATTTTCAATGGCACTATCAAGCATGCCAATCATTACATTAACAATATAACTAGCAAGTGTATCTTTGGTTTTGTCAATAAAAACCACAAATTTTAATCTTCAGCATTTGTTCTGATTATATTGATAATTTCATTAAACAACTAATGATATATTTCTTTTGAAGAGCTGATTCATCTGGTACTTTTTCATTTTTATATTTCTTAAGAAAATTCTTAAACATATCATTGGTGAATTGTGAAATGAAATGTTGGCTACAATAAACACTTTGCATAAGTTATATCAAAACTACAATTTTGATAATCTGATTTACTTAAATATTTACACAGACACTTTTTATCTTCCATTGGACTACACAACAGCAATTTCATGCAATCTGTGTTTATATGATAAGTACTAATGAATCTCACGAGGGTTGTAGAGTGCCCCCATAGAACAAGGTCTGCAGGGCTAGACAAAAAAACAGACAAGTTGGCTTAACAGATGTATCGGCTTTTAATAAATTTCCATTTGGCACAATCACAATATTTACATAGAATGCAAACTATCACAAAATTGACAAAATTTTGTGATATCCAAGTAGTACAATCAAATGTTACACCCGTTTACACACTTCCCTCTCTTTCCTCCTTGACTTTGGGGGCTCACAACAAGTAATAAAATGGGACAACGAAAGACACGTAACAAAGAAAAAAATTACAAACTAAGTTACTCACAACACTTTTATACTGCATACAAACACTGTAAGAGAAAAACTAATCTGTTCGAATGAATCCTCCACAGATCTTCTTTCTCTTGAATAAGTTGTATTGTGAAAGTGCACAAAATTATAATTCACCATGAAGGCAGACATGATAAAAAATTTTATATATAATTCCAATTGAACAATTTTGTGTCTTTGTTACAGATTGATTCTCTTTTGGGGGACTTCACGATATCGTACAAGCAGTAGCAGGCAAAACTATAGTGATAATAATCGATCGTGGTATTTACAGCACGTATAATACAGATCCCAATCGTGACAATATATATATATATATATATCCCGAAACCTTAAAAATAACCTTAAACACTAACTTAACACTAATAGAAAAAAAGGAATAGAATTAAAAAGACAGAAAAAGTAGCATAGCAGATAGAAATAGTGATACCCGGGATTTCGTCCATTTTTTGGTTTGTTTCTTTATGTGTACCTTTGGGTGGGATAACACATCCTTCCTTCTATAATTGGCCCATTGTCTTCTTTTTTTTTATATTTTTTTATTTATACTTTGAATTTCTTTTTCTACGGTCATCTTTACGACCTTAAAGCAGGATCTTCCTCTTAACTTAATTCCAAAATCTTCGGTTGTTGCTATCACAACTCAAAGTATTCTCACTATGTCTGTTCACTTCGCTGTCTAGCCCAAGAATGCTCTGCCACCTTCTCCTTTCACCTCTGGGTCCTGTTTTTTCCTTTGTTCTTCACAATTCTAGGAACACATAATCCCACCCAAAGGACAAGGGAAAGATAAGGTTCTAGAAGAAAATAGAACAATTGAACAAAGGGCAGAAAGAAGAGACTAAACTAAACTTAAATTAATATGTACAAAAATATAGCGTACAGCTACAGTATCTCACTGTTACACTGTCCTTAGTTGGGTGCAAACAGATTGCTCTCTCTTGTCTTATTTCCATCTTCGGGCCTCTCACGCTCGGCACCTTGATCTTGTATATCCACATGTGGCCAGAACACCGCAATTGGGAACAAGCAGGAAAAAAAGGCGGCTACCACGCATGGGTCACGACCTTTTATATCATAGCAAGCAGATATCCTCCTCATGTGACCTCTACTGGCCAATCTGGCTGCCAACATAAGGTGAATTGGGGAAAGATGACACCACAAACAAAAACGAAGGGGTCAAGGGAAAAACCAAAACAAAAAAAAATAGTCATGAAGCATTACAGGGTATTAACATTCTAGAAAATTCTCAAAAGAAAGAAAATATGCTTTGATCAATACAAAACCTTCCTCACTTATTTCTAGCCGTTTATACACGAGTACGAATGTTTTCTGCCTTCTTAATAGGCCTTCTTCAGGTACACTGTGGTCTGTTAGAGCGTCGGTTGGTAGAAGTTTAAATGCTGCCAATGTTTACCTAGGCATCGTCTTACCAGTGATGTCATCACTGATGATAGGTATAGAGGTATAGGCCTATTAAGAAAGCTGAAAACATTCATACTCGTGTGTAAACAGCTAGAAATAAATGAGGAAGGTTTTGTATTAATCATCTTAAAATAGTTCTAGCTACAAATGCATAGAAAATATGCTTTATTGGGTGGCAAAATATTGAAAGTATGCATTTATATGCATTTATAAGTCCCAAATTTTAGGTCATAGGACCTCCAAACTTCCATTTTTCTACTTATTTTAAACTCAAATTTTGATTATTATTTTGAATACTTATTTAAATATCAGTCAAAACTCAAATGTGCATTTGCATAAAAAAAATCTGAGCTCTACTTCTATTTGAATGAAAGAAGTAAACAGTACTTTAGTGAGTGGACAAAGGATGAAATTATATCATGCTAGATTGTAATAGTGCATTGATAAATTTGTCATTTTGATTCGTGGATGTCAGATTAGAACTATAATTGGATTCTTGTGTATATGGTTAAAACAATGGTGAAATGAGAGAGTAAAAGAAAAAGTAGATAAAAAATGTTTCTTAGATGGAGTATTCAAGTCTGGGGTAATCCTTGTAAACTTTTGGTGACAATTTGAAAATCCAATCAAATAAGAAGGTTCAATAGTTTTCCAAATGGGTTTTGTGAGAAGATTCCTCACATGAGAAGCTGGGGGAAGAAAAAAGTGAAAAGAATGGAGCTGTATTGGTGCCTTTCCTTTGTACTTTTGTTAGTGTCCATCCTCTCCATCTCATCTATTCTCCTCCATTTCAAATTTGTTCAGTCTGACTTCATCAAACTCACCTACAAAGAAGATATTTTACAATCTTTCATCCATTTTTAGAACTCTCAAGTACTTTCTCTCCCTTGGTGAAAAATACTTAGCCAATGAATTCTCACAAGTTACACACCAGGTAGGAGATGCAATGCAAAAGAACATCATATAATTCTTCAGTGTAAATAAACTGGTCTTAGAAAAAAAAATTCAAAGGCTAGTCTCCTGTCTTCTTATTTCTCTAAAAGTTATACACTTGCTCACAGAAAAGGATTAAAATCTATCACATATGTGATTATCAATCCTCCTGAAAAAAAATTGACTGGTGTCAGACATCTTAATGCCTGAATAATCTTTATCCAACTGCAGTGTTGTAAGAGATCAAAGCACAGTCAAAACTTTACACATTATTAAATACACCATAACTTTACAAAAATAAATTTTATAAATGAAAAGTTATACAAAATTAATACTGAATATTACATCATTTATAAGTAACTACTTACTGTCTTTTGAATCAATGGATAAAACAGACTTTCCAAAATTTTTAGCATGCTACATGTTAAATCTCTATCTGAACTGGGAAAATATTTTCTTGAAGTTATAGTTATTTTCAAAGATGACTAAGAAGAAAATATATACTTTGTTATTTTTAAATTTATTTATTATTCCTTAAATATGAATATAAAAAATAAATTTATAATTTTTAAATGTAGATTGATAAAAAGTTAAATCTTTAATATACTTACATAAAGAAAGAGATTAATATTTTCACGCAGAGTTGTTATATGAGAGTGGACCAATGTAGGAAGATTACTAAGCCAACTTTCAACAACAGATTCTAATCCAACTAAATGGGAGCTTAAATAAACTGCACCACATCGACTAATTATCGCTGGTGAAGCTGAAGATACATTGTCCACTTCAAAAATAATTTTTTGTTCCTATGAAATATATTTTAAACATCCTTACTATCATTAGAATAACTCAAAACTGCTTACAGTTTTCATTATATGTTCTTAAATAATACTTAATTACTTCTAAAATTAATGCCTTCCTAAATTAAACTGCTGGCATTTAAAGATCAAATAAATGATGATTTAAGTATGTGGAATTCATTTTAATCATTGACCATTTGAAGAACTATNGATCAGATATTTTTCTGATCTGAAGAGATTCGACCGACTGCAGAATCTCCGAAAAATGGCCATTTAACCACAAAATGTTTGTTTATCATGAACAAATTCTGTTTTTAATGCATTCATTAATATTTTATCATCAATCGTATAATCAAAAACTAATCCTGAAGAAGGAATTTCTGGTGTAATCTAAATCATTAAAAAGAAAACAAAGTTAAAGTAATAATATTTAAACAATTATCAAAATTAACTATACAATTACTCTTCATAAAATTTTTATAATACATAACATATTTTCTGACTAATTCATATAAATTAAAGCAAAATGAAGCAAACATGATTTATTTTGTTAGAGAAAAATGTTCAAAATGACCACCTTCAGTGGCAATACAAAGATGTAGATGTTTGAGCATGCATGACACAATAATGCCATGCTTAGTCCTTGTGTCACTACCTTCACAGGTCTGTTGTGCATATTTCCAGTTTGCTAACATCATCACTGCTATGTATGCATTATACACCAATGCTTTTAGGTAACCTCAAAGAAAAAACCCAGAGGGGTCAAGTCTGCAGAATTTGATGTCCATGACATAGGGTTATGTTGTCCTATTCAGCAGTTGATAAACTCTTTTGTGAGCCAGTAATGTGTAGCTGTACACTATATTTTGTATATATGAATTTAAGTTTAGTTTAGTTTCTTCCTTCTATCCTTTGTTCTATTGTTCCATTTCCTTCTAGAACTTTCCTATCTTAATCCCTGTCCTTTGGGTGGAATGACCAGTTCCGGGAAACGGAAGAACAAAGAAGTTAGAATGACCCTTAAGACAAGGATGAAAAGACAAAGGGCGTTCGAGGAACGGTGAGGTGTACAGAAGTGGAGAGTGGACACTCCGGGTTGCTTAAGCAACGACCGGAGATCTTGGAAAGACATTAAGATAAAGGTTCTTGTCTGGCGACAGCGACAAAAGATTTTAGAAAAGGAAATATTAAATATAGAGTAAGACGACGATGAGTCGAATCCAAAGAAGTCATCGTGTGGCATCCCACCCTACAGTACGAATAGTTCGAACATGCCAACAAAAATCCCGGGTATTTCTGTCCCTATCGTATGTATTCTTCCTTCATCCTTCTACTTCTATTCTTCTCTTTCACTAGTATTAAGTTAGCATATAAGATTAGTTCTAAGGTCGGGCCCTTTTTGTTATTGCGGTCAAAAATGGTACCGTACGTTCGAATCTAAATATTGTCATAGTAGTAATCTCATATACCGTCGTGTTGTATTGTGACGTTGGAATCCATAAAATAAATATAATTTTTTTATGTGCAAAATTGTTTCGTTGTATAACTCTTAATTTTGCCCTTATCACTCACAAATGAACGTCTGTTTGAGAATGAGGTGGTGCACCATTGTGCTGTAATCAAACCAGCTGTAGTTATGTCAATGGTAAGTCATTAAACCATTCCCCCCAATTGTGTTTAAGGATATTTGTCACTAGTCAAGATGCAGTCTGTTTGTGGAGCTTTCTCTGTCCAGTAACATTTTTAAAATGAATTCATTTTTTTTTGCATTTGGATAAATATTTAGCTATTGGTTATTTTAGCATTAAAACAAACATTGCACCACATGCATACACTTGTGTAACGTTTCTCTCTTTTTCCCCTGGACAGATGTTTAAGTGAACAATCTATATATGAAACTATTTATTTCAAACTCATAAACAAAAACAAATGAAAAATAATCATTTATTTTATATTCTGTAAAACACTAATATGTTGATATTTTTCATATTTCATGGTAAACCATTTCCAAATGACATTTATCACACATTCTCTATTTATCTAAAGATATATGAGGAATCATCATGCTTTTCTTTATTCTATGTTTATTTACCTGTCAATTTTTCAGAATATTTTAATTCTAAAGTTTTTTTATACTTTAGATGAAGGAAAGATATTTATTATTTGTAAATATCATATTTATCCAAATCATCATAAATTAAAAAATAAAAGTAAACAATTCTTTCTTACCAATTTTCATTTATAAGTTTAAGTAAAGAGAAATTTTTATTTGAGATTTTCTTACTTTACAACTTAATAATTGGAATTTTTCCATCTCCACTATTTAAAAATTTCTTTTTAAGAATTTAAGAAAGTACTAAGTCAAAAGTTATTGAAATAATAATTACTTTTGAGATAATTTCTGAATTTGCACAAAAAGACATCTAAATAAAATAATAACAAATAATATGTTTATTTATAAACATGGTAAGAAAAAACTTAAAATTTTTTACAGAAACTGATAGTAAAATTAGATAGATGTTTTTATATCTGTTTTATTTTACTGTATTGTTTTATTTTGTTCTATCAGAAATCTATTCGATTTTCAAATAAATATATACATGACAAATATAAACTATAATTTAGAATACCTAAAATAAAAAAAAAATAAAAAATATATTCTTTTTTATATTTTAGGTATTACATCCATACTACATAGAATAAAATATATATTAAATGTGAAAACAAACCTTATTCTGTTTCATTTCTTCACGCAACCAATGACTAAAAATAACCTTTCCTTCTTCACTACAAATTGTCCCTACACTCCAAATTAATGAGAATATAATCCATGGTTGAATTAAAGATTTTATTACTTCATTCACAACTTCAGGCATTTTTATTGATTCCTTTAAAAATAATGTTAATTAATAACAAACTAATTAACAAGTGATAATTTTATACATTATATATCCTGCATAAAATTTTTTAAAAATTTTGAAAAATTAAACTTTTATCTTGTAATTGTTAATCATAAGTAAGATACAAATTTTCAGCATATTTATATTGTACCAACAAAATCTTAAAAAGACCAATTTCAATATAATAAAAATTTTATCATTTTTATTATATTTTAATAAAATCTATATTACAGATCATTTAGGAATAGGAATTTAATCAATCATGGATATGAGAAAATTTGTATCTAATTAATAAGGTCTGATTTTATGCACATATATACTGTATATATGTTACTGTGAAAGACTGAAATTAGAGAATGTCGATATTCTGCAGTGAATATCAACACAAATATACAAAATACATTGGTGAAAGACCGAATATTTGGTTATATTATTATACATTCGAACAATTGCTGGTGTATGTCGACAAGCACAGATAAGCTTTGGTGGAGGTCAAAATGATACCTGAGAAGCCAATGTCGACAGAGAGGCAACAGTCTGTTGCCAAATTCTTTACCATTTCCTTCTGTTCAAATTGGTGATACTGTATGAATACAAGTCCCTGATGTCGACTGTGGCCGTACAAATGCACGAAATGTGTTGGTGGTTGTTGTTGGAATAGAAGACTCCGACTTTTATAAATGAACAAACAAAAATGGTACCCTCAAGCAGCTTTATACCCGTAATGAGTTCATAATTTGTAAAGAAAAGTTACTTTTGATAGATGAGATTTTTTTCAAGAAATATCGCTGAGAGAAACAGCTGCAGCTAATTCGGAAAGTATTAAATAGCAACAATATTAAATAGCAACAATATTTTATTTCATGTATTTGAACAAGTTCTTTATGGATTCCAACTCCAAAATCAACAATTACAACATGGCTTCTAATAATAATTAATGGAAGAAATGACTGTGACTGTATGCCATATTTTACTGTAAATAATAATTTAAGTTTAGTTTAGTTTTTTCCTTTCTACCCTTTGTTCTATTGTTCTATTTTCTTCTAGAATTTTCTTATATAATCTTTTTCCCTTGGGTGGGATGACCAGTTCCAAAAAATGAGGGGAACAAAGGAGAGAACAGGACCCTGAGGACAAAAAGACAACAGGCAGGACATACTTTGCCAGGACTGGAACATGTAAGGACATGATGTAGAACACTCTGAGTCAACTTAGCAACAACCGGAGATATCAGAAAGAAGTTTAGAGTGACAGTGAAAATAAAATACTAAGAAAAAAAAAAAACGGACAGAATTTTATTGAAGAATAAGACAATGGACCATTTACATAGGAATAACGTGTGGCATCCCATCCAACAAATAGGCAGAGAGTAATATGCCCCAAAACCCGGGTATCCCTTCTTATACTATATATTCTTTTTTATATCTTCTTACATCTATCCTTTTCTGTTATTAGTAATAAGTTAGTATTTAAGTTATGTTTTAAGGTTTGGGATTGATCATATTGTCGCGATCAGGAACCTTCTATGTGTAGTGGATATACCAAACTATTGTTCATGCCACAAATTTGTACACCATCGTATTGTACTGTGACATTGGAATCCCTAATAAGAATCTGTATCAAAACATGAAATAGGAAATATATCATCTCATTGTTTTTGTATCTTGTCTGCCTTTGTGGATAACTCTAATTTCGTGTGCACATCACATGACAAAAGATTTTCCATTGACAAAGATTTTCCATAACAAAGATATACCATTCACAACAAATAATTGCAAATTAAACCCAAAACCTGTAACTAAGCTTAAAACTAAGGGAAGAAAGAAGATGATAGAGTGAGAAGAGAATTTGGGAAATTAGAATACAGTAAAGAGTGAAATACCCAGGGTTTTGCCAGACTTCACAATTTGGGTGGGATGCCATGTTGAACTTTTTCTGAAAAGCCTCTCATTGCCATCTTCACTAGGTATCTCCTTGCACCTAGTTGCTACATCTTTTATCGTAACTACGATAAAATCCAATGTTCTCCTTGGACTCTCTTGAACTCTCCAGTTGTTGCCATAAGCAACCTGGAACACTATATTCAACATCTGTCCACCTTGAGGTCTGGGCCAAAGAATGTTCTTCCCTTCTCTCACCAGCCTTCAGGATCTCTTTTCTTTCATTGTTCTCTGTGGTTCCAAGAATTGGTCATTACCCAAGGGAAAAGAGTTAGAAAGGAAAGTTCTGAAAGCAAGAAGAAACTAAGAACAAAGGAGAGGACTAAAACTATACTTAAATTAATATATACAAAATGGCATACTGCTACAAAGTCTCCCTTCCAACTTGGTAATCATATCTTTAAAAAATACAAATTAGCTTTAATTAATATAGACAAGTTTTTGCTTGATGCTGTTACTTTCAAGACACCCAGAGCTTCTGAAATGTACACAACATCTTTAAGATTGAAAATTCTAACAACTTGATGTATATTGTGAATACTGTCTTCATAGTAGATGATAGCAGACAGCCGTGTAGTCTAATGTGTTGGTACAAGCTCTGGTGGAATAGGCATATTTGGAAGCATCCTTAAAAATTCCTGTCATCATTTTACAGCCTTTATGAAGACTTTTTTTGCCGATAGTGATTAATTTACTGTTATCAGGAAATGTCATATGAAGTTTCACAAATTCTGCTAAATGTGTGTACTAAGCAGGTTAAATGGGTCATTTTGGTGTAAAACACTTTCAGCTCAGCTGTTCTGAGCATACAGCTAGCAGCATCAGACATAAAAAAGAGCAGTCTATCATAATGTATTCCATCTGGTCACAAAATTTGTAGTGCATCATTTATGCATTTTGCAATGATTGAATGATGATTGAATGATTTGTTGCTTCTATGAACATAGTATGGAGCAAATATGTATTTTTAGTTGATGCCTCTAAATTTTCAATGGCACTATCAAGCATGCCAATCATTACATTAACAATATAACTAGCAAGTGTATCTTTGGTTTTGTCAATAAAAACCACAAATTTTAATCTTCAGCATTTGTTCTGATTATATTGATAATTTCATTAAACAACTAATGATATATTTCTTTTGAAGAGCTGATTCATCTGGTACTTTTTCATTTTTATATTTCTTAAGAAAATTCTTAAACATATCATTGGTGAATTGTGAAATGAAATGTTGGCTACAATAAACACTTTGCATAAGTTATATCAAAACTACAATTTTGATAATCTGATTTACTTAAATATTTACACAGACACTTTTTATCTTCCATTGGACTACACAACAGCAATTTCATGCAATCTGTGTTTATATGATAAGTACTAATGAATCTCACGAGGGTTGTAGAGTGCCCCCATAGAACAAGGTCTGCAGGGCTAGACAAAAAAACAGACAAGTTGGCTTAACAGATGTATCGGCTTTTAATAAATTTCCATTTGGCACAATCACAATATTTACATAGAATGCAAACTATCACAAAATTGACAAAATTTTGTGATATCCAAGTAGTACAATCAAATGTTACACCCGTTTACACACTTCCCTCTCTTTCCTCCTTGACTTTGGGGGCTCACAACAAGTAATAAAATGGGACAACGAAAGACACGTAACAAAGAAAAAAATTACAAACTAAGTTACTCACAACACTTTTATACTGCATACAAACACTGTAAGAGAAAAACTAATCTGTTCGAATGAATCCTCCACAGATCTTCTTTCTCTTGAATAAGTTGTATTGTGAAAGTGCACAAAATTATAATTCACCATGAAGGCAGACATGATAAAAAATTTTATATATAATTCCAATTGAACAATTTTGTGTCTTTGTTACAGATTGATTCTCTTTTGGGGGACTTCACGATATCGTACAAGCAGTAGCAGGCAAAACTATAGTGATAATAATCGATCGTGGTATTTACAGCACGTATAATACAGATCCCAATCGTGACAATATATATATATATATATATCCCGAAACCTTAAAAATAACCTTAAACACTAACTTAACACTAATAGAAAAAAAGGAATAGAATTAAAAAGACAGAAAAAGTAGCATAGCAGATAGAAATAGTGATACCCGGGATTTCGTCCATTTTTTGGTTTGTTTCTTTATGTGTACCTTTGGGTGGGATAACACATCCTTCCTTCTATAATTGGCCCATTGTCTTCTTTTTTTTTATATTTTTTTATTTATACTTTGAATTTCTTTTTCTACGGTCATCTTTACGACCTTAAAGCAGGATCTTCCTCTTAACTTAATTCCAAAATCTTCGGTTGTTGCTATCACAACTCAAAGTATTCTCACTATGTCTGTTCACTTCGCTGTCTAGCCCAAGAATGCTCTGCCACCTTCTCCTTTCACCTCTGGGTCCTGTTTTTTCCTTTGTTCTTCACAATTCTAGGAACACATAATCCCACCCAAAGGACAAGGGAAAGATAAGGTTCTAGAAGAAAATAGAACAATTGAACAAAGGGCAGAAAGAAGAGACTAAACTAAACTTAAATTAATATGTACAAAAATATAGCGTACAGCTACAGTATCTCACTGTTACACTGTCCTTAGTTGGGTGCAAACAGATTGCTCTCTCTTGTCTTATTTCCATCTTCGGGCCTCTCACGCTCGGCACCTTGATCTTGTATATCCACATGTGGCCAGAACACCGCAATTGGGAACAAGCAGGAAAAAAGGCGGCTACCACGCATGGGTCACGACCTTTTATATCATAGCAAGCAGATATCCTCCTCATGTGACCTCTACTGGCCAATCTGGCTGCCAACATAAGGTGAATTGGGGAAAGATGACACCACAAACAAAAACGAAGGGGTCAAGGGAAAAACCAAAACAAAAAAAAATAGTCATGAAGCATTACAGGGTATTAACATTCTAGAAAATTCTCAAAAGAAAGAAAATATGCTTTGATCAATACAAAACCTTCCTCACTTATTTCTAGCCGTTTATACACGAGTACGAATGTTTTCTGCCTTCTTAATAGGCCTTCTTCAGGTACACTGTGATCTGTTAGAGCATCGGTTGGTAGAAGTTTAAATGCTGCCAATGTTTACCTAGGCATCGTCTTACCAGTGATGTCATCACTGATGATAGGTATAGAGGTATAGGCCTATTAAGAAAGCTGAAAACATTCATACTCATGTGTAAACAGCTAGAAATAAATGAGGAAGGTTTTGTATTAATCATCTTAAAATAGTTCTAGCTACAAATGCATAGAAAATATGCTTTATTGGGTGGCAAAATATTGAAAGTATGCATTTATATGCATTTATAAGTCCCAAATTTTAGGTCATAGGACCTCCAAACTTCCATTTTTCTACTTATTTTAAACTCAAATTTTGATTATTATTTTGAATACTTATTTAAATATCAGTCAAAACTCAAATGTGCATTTGCATAAAAAAAATCTGAGCTCTACTTCTATTTGAATGAAAGAAGTAAACAGTACTTTAGTGAGTGGACAAAGGATGAAATTATATCATGCTAGATTGTAATAGTGCATTGATAAATTTGTCATTTTGATTCGTGGATGTCAGATTAGAACTATAATTGGATTCTTGTGTATATGGTTAAAACAATGGTGAAATGAGAGAGTAAAAGAAAAAGTAGATAAAAAATGTTTCTTAGATGGAGTATTCAAGTCTGGGGTAATCCTTGTAAACTTTTGGTGACAATTTGAAAATCCAATCAAATAAGAAGGTTCAATAGTTTTCCAAATGGGTTTTGTGAGAAGATTCCTCACATGAGAAGCTGGGGGAAGAAAAAAGTGAAAAGAATGGAGCTGTATTGGTGCCTTTCCTTTGTACTTTTGTTAGTGTCCATCCTCTCCATCTCATCTATTCTCCTCCATTTCAAATTTGTTCAGTCTGACTTCATCAAACTCACCTACAAAGAAGATATTTTACAATCTTTCATCCATTTTTAGAACTCTCAAGTACTTTCTCTCCCTTGGTGAAAAATACTTAGCCAATGAATTCTCACAAGTTACACACCAGGTAGGAGATGCAATGCAAAAGAACATCATATAATTCTTCAGTGTAAATAAACTGGTCTTAGAAAAAAAAATTCAAAGGCTAGTCTCCTGTCTTCTTATTTCTCTAAAAGTTATACACTTGCTCACAGAAAAGGATTAAAATCTATCACATATGTGATTATCAATCCTCCTGAAAAAAAATTGACTGGTGTCAGACATCTTAATGCCTGAATAATCTTTATCCAACTGCAGTGTTGTAAGAGATCAAAGCACAGTCAAAACTTTACACATTATTAAATACACCATAACTTTACAAAAATAAATTTTATAAATGAAAAGTTATACAAAATTAATACTGAATATTACATCATTTATAAGTAACTACTTACTGTCTTTTGAATCAATGGATAAAACAGACTTTCCAAAATTTTTAGCATGCTACATGTTAAATCTCTATCTGAACTGGGAAAATATTTTCTTGAAGTTATAGTTATTTTCAAAGATGACTAAGAAGAAAATATATACTTTGTTATTTTTAAATTTATTTATTATTCCTTAAATATGAATATAAAAAATAAATTTATAATTTTTAAATGTAGATTGATAAAAAGTTAAATCTTTAATATACTTACATAAAGAAAGAGATTAATATTTTCACGCAGAGTTGTTATATGAGAGTGGACCAATGTAGGAAGATTACTAAGCCAACTTTCAACAACAGATTCTAATCCAACTAAATGGGAGCTTAAATAAACTGCACCACATCGACTAATTATCGCTGGTGAAGCTGAAGATACATTGTCCACTTCAAAAATAATTTTTTGTTCCTATGAAATATATTTTAAACATCCTTACTATCATTAGAATAACTCAAAACTGCTTACAGTTTTCATTATATGTTCTTAAATAATACTTAATTACTTCTAAAATTAATGCCTTCCTAAATTAAACTGCTGGCATTTAAAGATCAAATAAATGATGATTTAAGTATGTGGAATTCATTTTAATCATTGACCATTTGAAGAACTATTTTATTAATTTTTATAAAAAAATTACATAAAAAACAATTAAGAATAAAGCTTGTTTCTGGTTGTAACACAATCATCTAAAAGAGAAATCTAAGACATTTTGTAAAAATATTTATGTTTCTTTTGTATTTTATAATTTTTGAAAAATTATAAAATACAAAAAGAGATTATACAATTTATCCACTTCAATTATCTGATATATTCTATTTGAAATATATATTCTAAACCAATTAATTGTATAATTTCTATCATTAAAAATTATATATTAAAATCCTGTAAATGGAAATTTAAAAAAACAATATGCCATTGTTTAGGTATAAATATTCAAATATAGTATTTAAATTTAAACAGTGAGTAATTCTCTTTTAATAATTATATATAAGTAGATAGGTGTGTCTAATTTTTTGACATTTCAGTTTATTTTAAAACAAATTAAATTTAACAAACTTTTGGAATTAGCAAACACCTATTCCCTACGATTAGTCCATTAAATTGAAAGCCTACTGTTATTATTATATATTAATATTATAAGTTTTATTAGGAGAAAGTGGCCCAAAAATCATCCCCTTAAGACAAAATTTGCAGTAAAAAGTAAAATTCATTCTTAGAGAAGTAAAATTCATTATCATGTTATCCTCAAGTTATACTTCAGGAATAATCTCTTATTTTAACAAAAATAATTAAGTAAGTTTTTATTTATAATAATGCTCATTTTTGTAAAAGGACCATTTTACCCCATAGGTAAGGTAAAATGATCCTTCCTCTTAATTTTCACAAAATTTTCATTCATTAAAAACTGAAATAAGAAAAACAGTATATCTTTATTTTTATGTTAAAACACTATATAAATGTAATTAAATTTTTATGAAAAAAGTAATACTTATTCAGATAACTTAACAATAAAAAAACTGTTTGGTTTGTTAAATAAAGAAAACTACATAAAACTGATAGCAACAAATTAGAATAAATAAATGGGTAACAAGCATTTAATACTTAACATATTCTTCTAAGAATTTTACTTATTTTAATAGTTTCTACATACCAATCACATTTATATGAATCATTTTACCTAACCTCTGAAGATCATTTGCCCAAAAATGTAAAATTTAGCATAAGCCATCATATACAGGTTAGGTTGCTTCACACACAGAGTAAATTATAAATAACAGATCAAACAGACTTGTTATTTATAATGACAGTCTATAGCAATTTGACACTCATTACTACCATAATATTTTGTACTTGTTGATCCAAGGCAAGTTCACTAGAACATGCCTTGGATCAACAAGTACTGTACAAAAAACACTTTTTCCAGTATATCTCTTAGCAATGACATCAACATTGCACTTTCAAATATAAAACTCTCAACAACAGCTCAACAGATGATAATACTATAATAAAAGCATATATTGCAATTTTATTAATTAGAAAAATAATAAGATTGTTTTACCTACAGGAATCATTCTGGGCCACTTTCCCTTATATAATTATTATTTACATATATATATATATATACATACATACATACACACACACATATACTGTATATATGTATGTATGTACTGTACAGTACATAATCCATAAAATCATAGCTTTCATCTAATCATTGAATTTTACTGTATTAAAAAAATATCATTTTTACTTTCCCAACTGTTATACACTACCCTACAATAATGGACTGGACACCTGTCAAGTTTGGTGATGGTGGTGTTTTTCATGGTATGGCCTAGGACCTTTGCATGTTCCTGGTAAATTGAATGCCTACATGAACATTTTGGACTATCAGGTTATTCCTATGCTCTGGCAATTTTATGGAATGGACAAATGTGTAGTGCTATGTGACTATGTATTAGTATTATATTTTTTTTGTCTCGGGTTCCTTTTTGTATGTATTGGGTTTTCTTAATTTGTTCGATGTCACATGTATTTTTTTTGTTATGATGTCACCTCTTAGGTATCATGCGAAAAGCCTTCTGATTGGTTCAAGGTGGGACACTTGTGTAGAGCGGACTTCCGGAGAGCGGGAAGTATAAAAATGTGTGAACTCTCACGATTGAGGTATTCTGGTTTTTGTATCCATAGAGGATAGTTCAAAGGTTTGAGGCCAGGCCAGGAGAATAGGAGTGAGAAAGGAAGACCATTCGAGTTCAAGAGTCCAATCCGTTTCCATCTTAAGGAAATTTGGAGATAACAACGAGAAACATACATTTTGTAATGTAATTTTCATCCAGATTTTGTACATAACTATTAGTTTTAAGTTGACGATACGTATATATAGTGTAAACTCAAGTGGTAGGAATCGTATATCGTGTAAACTCGAGTAGTAGGAATCACGGTTATCGTACTGGTAAAATAATTTTTTTTGGTTTATTTTCGTGCACGTGTTTGGTCGTTGTTTGAGTCCTTAATATATATTTATACATACATATATAATTATTGTCTCCATGGATTTCGATCTACAGGAAACTCAACACTAATCTCCTTATAGAATTGTGAAAGGGTCTTAAGTATTCCACTATGATGTAGTCAACCTTGGAAGAATTGCAGACATCCTTCTTCAGTGCAAACCAGAATGTAAGAGCCTTATGGTCTTTTTTTGCCCTTAAGACTAACTCTTATTTATGTGCACTTTCTATTTATTTTATGTATTTTTATTATATATCTATTTTTCTGTATTTATTTATNAAAATATTTTTATATATAAAAATATATATATTGTCTCCGTGGATTTTGATCTACAGGAAACTCAACAAATGTTACTTCCAGGACAACAATGCTCCATGTCATGTTGCAGCTTCTGTCAAGCAGTGGTATCAAAATATGGATGTCAACCATCTTCCCTAGCCTGCTCAGAGTCCCGACCTAAACCCAATAGAACATCTGTGGGATGAGTTAGAGCGATGCTTACGGACCAGGGACCCACATCCAAAATCTACAGCTGAGCTGGTGACATTCTTGAAGCAGGAATAGGCACAATTGCCCATAGCTGTGTATCAAAACTTTGTTGAAAGTATGCCCAGAAGGGTTGCTACTGTAATTGCAGCATGTGGGGGACTTTTCTACTATTAAAGCATGTATTCTTTATCTTATGTCATCACATCTTGCTGTTCGGTTCATTATTGTAGGGTAGTATATATAACAGAGGGAAACTATAACAATAAGTCAGAAAATGACCTCCAAGTTTCTTAATTTTTTGACTCATAGGACTTTGAAATGTTTAGAAATGCAAAAACTTTGGGGTTATTTTTGTATGTATGGATGTTACTGTGTGTGTATGTGTGTGTGTTTGAGAGGCATGATTTTGTTTACCCATTTTGAAGCTTAATAACTCCTATGCCTTTTGTCAAAAATTTCTGAAAATTTGCAGGAAGATTTGTGTATTAAGAGATTGATGCTATTAAATTTTAGTGGTTAATGGTCAAGGGGATGGGGAGAAAGAGTGTGGTCTTGTGTCATATCTCAAGTGTGGACAGGCTTAATAAAGATTTTACTCATTATCAGCATATACAATTTTTTTTTATAAAATGCATTTCTACCCTTAAAATTAAGCTTTTTGCCATTTTATATTAATTACTAATATAAAAAGATTTTAATAAAATATAACAGATAATGCTAAACACAATTATCAATTTTTTTTCCAGGGAAGTTATGCAACCTGATGGATTTTTTAAAATTTGAAGGAAATTAGAAAAAATAAAAATTCAATATAGAATAATTACAAAAATATTATAAAATATTAAATATTTTTTAAAGAAATGATTATCACTTACATCATTTAGCTTTATGATTTCGCCACTTGTTAGACATAATTTCTTACTCTCATCTAAAACACTGTGTATATTCTCTACCCAAGATGAATCTAGTGGACCATCAAAAATATACCATTTATGTTTATTACATGCTGTACTTGTACCATTACGAATTAATTTGCATAAAACACCATCTGTCCTATTTTATAAAATTAATGTTTAGTAATCAAAGATAAAAAATAATTAGAAAATGAAAATAAATTTTAAAAAATTATATGTTTAACACATTTTCAAAATATTATTTACATTTATTTTTGTAAAAAACATTATATTGTACTATATGTATTACATATGATGGAATAGGTAAAATGTAGTCTAATAAAATAAGTAGTCTCTAGATAAAGGTTGACTCCGCCACAAGTTTGGTTATTTCCTATTGGTGTATGAAGGATTAAAGAAAAGACACACACAGAGTTTGTCCAAAAGAAATTTGTAAAATATTTTTCAAAATTATTGTCCCAGCAGTAAATTTTATTTCAAAAAAATAATCATCCAATAGAAAATATTGTCAAAATGGAATGAAAGTGTAATCAAACTTTTGTGAATATGAAAAAATTATATATGAATAACATATGACAATGCAATAAGTCTTAAATATTTGCATGTAAAACATAATAAAAATAATGCCTCTCTAACATACAATCCAGCCATATAATTTGTCATATTCTGGATAATAAAAATATCATGTTCTTACAGTATGCTTGAAAGGATTGTTTGCTATAAAATTATAAAACAATGCTATATAATCCATATGATACATGATTTTAAATATGTTTCCTTAAACAATGGTCAAACTTTGCAATTTTCAGCTGTGTAGACAATTGCAACCATTATGGTTATTCTTGTTAATTAGTCAACCTCCTCTCAAAATACTGCATGAGTATAATTGAGACTGAAAACAAAAATTGTTTTTGTTCCTTAGCTGATTACAAATGCACAGCCAATGAGCAGATCCTTTATAACTTACACCATCCTGACTATATGAAATGATAGAAAATTGAAACAGTAAGTTGAAATTACAATTAATAAGATAGATCTACAATCACAAATGCCTACAAATTTCTCTTCTTTGACAAAAAATGTAAAGGATGGCTTTGTTTGGTTCATATTTTTTCAATCAAACAATGTCAATCCTAACCTAAACTGTTGATTCTTATTAGAATTTCATTGGTCAATTTATAACTATATTGCAAGTTCTTACACAGATCAATAGTGTATGACTATTGATCTGTGTAAGAAAATTATAGCCATTATGACTGCAGATGGCTGCATGGTTGAAAATTTCAGTGCAATTATACTTTACTATTGTATATTTCACTTCATAATATATTTGACATATAGCTGAATTGGTTTCTTTATTTTTGTTATAATTATGCCAATAATTAATTTGTCTTATTTTAAGTTAAAAATTAGTTATATTTAAAAGATATTACATCAATCTTAAATAAATTATATGTATTTAAATATAATTAATTACCAAGTACAAGTCTTTAAATCAAATTTTCCATATAGCTGACCCTCTTAACTTAATTCCAAAATCTTCGGTTGTTGCTATCACAACTCAAAGTATTCTCACTATGTCTGTTCACTTCGCTGTCTAGCCCAAGAATGCTCTGCCACCTTCTCCTTTCACCTCTGGGTCCTGTTTTTTCCTTTGTTCTTCACAATTCTAGGAACACATAATCCCACCCAAAGGACAAGGGAAAGATAAGGTTCTAGAAGAAAATAGAACAATTGAACAAAGGGCAGAAAGAAGAGACTAAACTAAACTTAAATTAATATGTACAAAAATATAGCGTACAGCTACAGTATCTCACTGTTACACTGTCCTTAGTTGGGTGCAAACAGATTGCTCTCTCTTGTCTTATTTCCATCTTCGGGCCTCTCACGCTCGGCACCTTGATCTTGTATATCCACATGTGGCCAGAACACCGCAATTGGGAACAAGCAGGAAAAAAAGGCGGCTACCACGCATGGGTCACGACCTTTTATATCATAGCAAGCAGATATCCTCCTCATGTGACCTCTACTGGCCAATCTGGCTGCCAACATAAGGTGAATTGGGGAAAGATGACACCACAAACAAAAACGAAGGGGTCAAGGGAAAAACCAAAACAAAAAAAAATAGTCATGAAGCATTACAGGGTATTAACATTCNTTTATTCTAGTGGTAAAAGATATGTACAGAAGGTGTACAATAAAATAATTATAACAACTTAAATCTTGAAATATAAAATCAATTACAGAAGTTTTCTCTATATGTATGAAATAAAAATATATAAAAAAAATCATAATAAATTAATTTATTTGTGAGTTACTTTTAGCTTACCTTGAGTACAATCAATTTTTATCTGATTACAAGCTTCTTGGATTGCAATTTTTAAATCCGTATCATAAGTTTCTGTTTCCCTAAAAATAAATAAAAGAACATTTAAAATTACACAAAACATACATATATAATAAAAATTTGTAATGCTGTATATTACATATTATCTTCAAGAAATATTTTTGAATATTTATAATTATAAACAGTATCAGTACTTTTAAAATCACATACAAAATATCAATCTTTACTTAAAATTTAAACTTCTTTTAGTTAATTTGCCTTAATTTTAAATTTTGTATTAGATGCAATTTTTAACATTATAATGTTTTCAACCAATACTTGGATATAAAAAAATAATTCAGGCATTTATAATCTAAACGTTTTTATCTGCATAAATAACTATTGAATCAAAATGAAATTAACAGTTTTATCAAAACATTTGAAAGAAGATAAGCTATTTGACAAGATATTCAATGACTTAATTCATTAGCTCCTGTGATTCCTGCGAGTTACATAAAGACACACAATCCAGATTAAGTAACATAAAATACAATTATTTATTAACTCGCTAGTTCAAATACAGGAATTCATAGGATACCAACAATTCTAGTTGTCCCCTTTTCCCGAACCGAACATCCGATTAACTAAAATTATCTTACTTAATACTAGGTTCCTATTATTATTTAAACTAATTGAATATAGCCGGCTTATTCGAAGATTTAGAAGGTGAAAGAAAAGAATAAGGAAAGAAGGTACCCAAAACTTGATGATGCAGGTTGAAATGTGTGGGCTTGTGGATGAGGCTTCTCGTCGGTAAAGGGGGGCCGATTCACTCAATTCTTGTTTCACACTGAAATATTAATCCAAAAGGGGTGATCCGTCTGGTTCCTCTCGATTCAGTTCCTTTTTCTCTTTCTTGTTCTAAGATCCTCTTTTTCTTTTCTCACCATACAATCAAACTTACAGAGGAGGCTTTCCTTTCGATCTCCTCTTTCCACTTCCTTCCTCTCAGTCTACCTGTCCTTTCCCTTCTCCTCCCACTTCCAGTCTGCCCTCGTTTTTCCTCTCCACTCACTCCCTTCGTTCTCCCCCTTCTTAACTCCCCCTCATTCTTCCTCTCACCTTAGTCCACTCATATCCCCTCTCAAAAGCCTTCCATTCATTCCTTTCCTCTCAGTCCACCCACACACTAAAGTCAATGGGAAGACGATAAGATTATAGAAGAGTAAACAAATAGGACAGACGAAGGTGAAGTGAAGATATATATATATATATACTTTGAGTACAATTGTTTGATAAAACTGCATGCATTATATATATATATATATAATGCATGCAGTATGCAACATATATATATATACGGTTTAAAATATGGCGTGTAGCCACACTCCAAATAATTAAATAGATTATCATTCATTGTATTAAAAAGTTAAATTTCAGAAAAGAAGAAAACTGAATAATGAAAAAACTAGATTAAAAAAAAATCACAAATAGAGACAAGATAAACATAATATCTAACATTTTATATGGCAGATAAAAGTTTAATTGGAAATATACAACTATGAATTGGAACAGAAAAAAAAAGCTAACCTTTCAGATCACTAGAATGACAAAGAATTAGAAATATTATCAAAATTCGCTTTTCATAACTATATCAATTAACTAGACATGACATCATATTAGCATAAAATATGCTACTGTAATAAAAAGTAACAGCAAAAATATACTATATTTTTAAGACATTGACTGCCACATCTTATTGATGAAAACGATGTTATTGTATGCAATACAGTAGATCCCCCTATAAGACGGTAGATACGTTCCGTTCTTTATGAATCAATTTTGTAGGAATCATAGTTTACGGACTACGGCTGTTTGAAAGGTTTTCTTTCATAAAATTAGTCGATTCTAGACTAATTCGACTCAACATTTCCAAAATACGTATATTTTTTTGAAAATAATCTGTATAAACTACGTTATAAACAAAAAATTGTAGGATTACTTACCGAGTGTGTACCGTTCGACTACGCCCGTTGCTAAAGCTTGGTTTCGTCGCGGAACAGCGCATCAAACCGCGGCCGCGATTACTGATATTATATTTCTGCGAAAACTTCGTTGACCTTTGGAGACATCCTTAATATAAATAATTTTTATGGCCGTTAAATAAGAAATGTTTCTTTCACAAGAAATGTATAAAATTACAGTACTGGACAGACGATAGGTCACCTAACTCGCCGTAGCGTGACGCTAGACAGCGAAAAATATATATTTAATTATAATAAAGTTACAATAAATTAAGTTAATATATAATTATATGTACAGTACCTAATTTATATATAATTATATGAACAGACGATACTAAACTCAATTTATCTGCCTAAATGTCCGTGGCGTGGCGCTACGGACGGCGGGAAAGTAGTTTGGCTGCCCGATGACGTTTTACGTATTATAGGAGTTATTTTTACCGTTGTTTACGGATACTGCCACAATTTTTATAGGAATCATAACTATAGGAAACGGTTTTATAGGGGGATCTACTGTACTCAATTTATAACAAGAATTCTTTGGTCAAATTTATAACAAAATCTTATTTTTGTCAAAAAACCTAAAAAAGTTAACTTATAGTTGACACATGAAACAGAAAATTTTTCAAATAAGCCAACTATTAGATAACCCAATCAACTTATATAAAACAAAATACCATTAGAGATTATAACAATGAAATGCCTAGCATAGATCAAATGTCTTATTATATTATTATTCAGCATAAGAAAACTCAAACAAACAGGACTGAAAAAATTAAATATATATATATACAGTGCAAACATCCTTTTCCATCAAACAACTGGTACAATAATGGTTGGTTGGTTGGTTGGTTAATTTTTATTGGCACAAAAGCCATGCAGGCTATACTGTGCCATGACACATGGTATGATTGGGCATATAAGATAAATAGGAAAACACATATATACACATAAACGATACATAACAGTTTAACCATTAAAAAGCCAATGGTAATATAAATATAAAATCTAAAATATAATAAATAAATAAACAACAACAACAATAATTTAAATATGCAACACAAAGTAAATAAAACTATACAATAAATAAATCATCATATTTCTCTATACATATTAATGACTTTCAGAAAGTCCAGTATATTATCTAGATTTGGCCTCTGGCCCAAAATGTCTTAAAGCTTGCATTTCCGAAATGCTGTCTACGAATCTGATCAAAAGCAACACATTTGCAAAATATGTGTTTAATGCTTACAGCACAGTTGCAGTACTGACACACTGGTTCGTCATCTCCCTTCAAAAGGTATTGATGAGTCAGTCGAGTGTGTCCAATTCTCAAACAAGTAAGGACAACCTCAGATCTCCTATCATACTGCCTATTGTGTCCAATTTTCTGCTAAAGGTTTGATCTCATATAGTTTATTGTGAATTTGTGCGTTCCACATAATTTGCCATCTCTCTGCTAGTCGTTTTTTAACGACTAGCTTCAAATCACCTCCTTCAATACGCATTGTATGCTGTGGAGGTACAATAATAGTCTGAACTCAAAGAAGAAATCACTGAATGCATGTTTATATGACTGAGGCTAAAATTTCACACTCCATTAGGACTAAACAAAATTACAAGCTGTCCATAAATTATGTCCACATTTTTCTTGAAATTTTTACTCCCACTGTCCCCATTATCCCAGTTTATCCAAGTTTCTGTAACCCCCTTCCCTCTTCAAACATCCAACAAAACTCAACTTCTCAAAATCTTTACCATTTTATGAATAATAAAATGTATAAACTGTATAAAATTTAATGAAATAAAACGAATGTCCACTGAAGTTCAACCCCTATCTCCCCTTATCTGAATTTGTCCAACTTGTCATAACCCCCTTCCTCCCTTCCAGTATGGACATCATTTATGGATAGCCCCTTAGGACTGAAGATAAATTTCATTTTTGAGAGGCTATACCAATCACAAAAAAAACTGCATGCAATCAAGCCATGCAGTTTATGCATAAAATATAAAAAATATTGTGAAACACATTATTGTTGTCCAGTATGCCAAGAGTAATCAGTTCTCTGTATGTAAAATTATTGGTGATATTTTATTGAAACAAATACATTTTTACATAACTTTTTTAATGACAGTCTTTTTATCATCTTGTATTATTTTTCTGTTAATAAATATTCTAGTACTTGGCACCACAGATTAGGGGCTGTCTATAAATTACATCCATTTCATTCTTTCTGATTCCCACCATCTATAATTGACATCTATTTGCTATGAATATACTGTACTTTTTACTTTTTTGCATTAATAACAAGACTGCATTTTAAGAAATAACTCATAGGTAACATCAATATAATTTATTTTATTGCTTATTTTTTATTAATATGTTTAAATTAATAATTTTGTAAAAGGTTAAATGTCCAGTAATTTTACTCACTGATTTTTATATTAAATTGTTCAGAAAACATTTTTATAGGAAAGTAATAATATTGTTTCAAATTAGCTTTACATTTTTGATAAAATAAAATCATAGAGTTTGTCAAACTTCTAACAGGTACTGTACTTATAAAACTTGGAATCAGTAACCAAAGATTAAGCATTTTGAAAATGATCAATTTAAAGAAATGTCTGATTTTATTTCAATAGTATAATATGAAAAAAATTCATAACAAACACCAACTTTTAAACAGTCTGACTATTTTAATTTACCAACATATACATTATCTATCAAAAGATTTATCAAAACATTTGAAAATATAACAGATTACTTTAAATGTTTTGACAATGTTTTGTTAATTTCATTATGATTCAGCAATCACATTTGTATAAAAAAATGTGCATAGATTACAAATGTCTTATGCTATCGTGTTGTGGCTTGATCAAGCCTTGTGTTATTAACTTTCCTCCCTTTCTTTTAAAACTAGTACTTCTGGGCTTTGTCCATTTGGCCTTGCCCTTATTGGTTGGTCTGATGTGTTCTTTGAAACAGAAGGGATAGAATCTGATTAGTCAGAAGAACTAAGGGACAAACAGGTATATAGGTACAGAGGACAAGATGGACATCTTTTGGGGATGGAGTTGTTGGAGAGAGAAGTAACACATGTATTGGGAATAACAAAATAGAATTACTCCCCATCACCGAAGAAAGAAAACTCCCAAGTTTATTTGCCAACCATCTTTTTTTTCTAAATCCTTCCATCTTAATTTTTATTTCCTCCAAAAACCCCCATCTTGATCCAGAGCCCTACTACTATTGTAAAAACTAGTTAAGTTAGAATTAAGTTAGGTAAAGTTTTCTTTGTTTATTATTATGGCAGACAACATCAGTCAAACTAAATTTTGTGCCAACTTGCTGTATACACATTATTAAATTTCTGATTTTTTTGTCAGGAAAATTTTTTTAATGAATCATTAAATTTCTTAATTTTATCTATGCTGAGTGATTCTCAGGAGTCAAATTTTTTTTCTTTTCTTTTAAAATTACACATTACAGTGTCTTTTAAATTGACACATGAACTATTATCTATACTAATATTATAAAGATGTAATGTTTGTATGTATGTATGTATGTACGTTAGTTTGTATGCAGCAGGAAATCTCCGAAACTACTCATTCGATTTCAAAAATTCTTTCACCAATATTTAGCACGGAACTTCAGGGTGGACATAGGCTGTATATTATTCCGTTAAACATGGGGATGGACAGTTCTTTACGGTAAGCCTTACGGAAAAGGTTACCGTAAAGAACTCTGCTTCTATTTATACCATTTTAGATGCAGTTTTTTCCGTTTTTGATTGCATTTTAATAGAGTACGTCAACAGAATGTACACTAAGAAGGGATTTTTCGATATTCCCCCTGTGGGGGAGAGGGACAGGATTAAGGCTTACTGTGAAAAACTTGGCTTCTATTATACTATTTTAGATGCGGGTTTTTGCGTTTTTGATTGCATTTTAATAGGATACGTCAACAGAATGTACAGTAAGAAGGGATTTTTTGATATTCCCCCCGCGGGGGAGAGAGACAGGATTAAGGCTTACTCTGAAAAATTTGGCTTTTATTATAACTATTTTAGATGCGGGTTTTTGCGTTTTTGATTGCGTTTTAATAGGGTACGTCAACAGAATGTACACTAAGAAAAAATTTTTCGAAAAATTTTCCCCCACTGGGGAAGTGTTATACATTTATAATAGATACATTTTGAGCCACAACAAGGCGTGGCGGGGTCTGCTAGTTATGAACTATTTTAGTACTTATAATGAAAGTTTATATAGGTTTGCTTAAAACAATGAAAGTTAACATAGTTTGTTAATGGTTTAATTTCTTGATAAATAATTGTGTACACTCTATGTTATGTCAACAATTATAAAGTGATAATATAAAATTAAAATAATAATACTGTTTTTTATTAATTCCAAAATAAAATAAAAATGTCATGTAAGTATGATGCCATAAAACAAATTAGTTTAATGTAATTGATTTTTTCAAATAGATTTATACACTATTCTATAATTACTATCAGAGTGCCATTTATTATATTCATCAGAAAACTTATTACAAGTATTAAAACCAGGGGTTCCTAACCTTTTTCATGTATCAATCCTTTTTAAAAAAAAATTTTCCATCAATTGTTTCAATATTATATATTGGGTTGGTCCATAAATCCTGGCATTTTTTAAGTGAAAATTTTGCATGAAAAATAAAATGTTTTGGCAATGCATTTTATGTTATTCGATAGAGAATTGTGTGCTCTACAAAATAGTGTGTTTAGTTTTTTTATGCTGATATACTTTTTATTCTTTTCAGGTCAATAAAATGGAGTGTCAAGTCGACAAAAGAGAGCATTTTCAACACCTTCTGCTTTTTGAGTTTAATCGAGGTACTAAAGCCACAGTAGCTGCGTGAAAGATTTGTGAAGTGTATGGTGAAGAACTGATGCCTCTTAGGAGAGCTCAAAATTAGTTTAAGCAATTCAAAATGGCAATTTCGACCTCAAAGACATGCATCGCACCAGATGCTCCACTTAGTTCGATGAGGAGTGACTGAATCAGCTTATTCATGAAGATCCACACCAAATGATGAGGAAATTAGCAGAGATAATGGAATGCTCCCACAGTACCACAGAACATCATCTTCACTCGATAAGAAAGGTTCAAAAGTTGGGTGCATGGGTTTCACATGCTTTTAACGACAACAACAAAAACACCACAACTTATAGGCCAACCCAATACTATATCAACTATATAATCTAGAGTTATTGTATGTAACAAACTATGTACAATAACTCTAGATTACTATTTAAATGTCACCCATAATCAACTGCATCAGCATGGTAAAATATTTTTCTGTGGATCACTGAAATTTTTTCATGGATCAATGGTTGTAAAGTTTTAACAACCTCCCTCAATCTTTCATAGATCCTTAAGGTGTCAGTACAGACTGTTGGGAAACACTGACTGAAACTTTTGTTATAATGTCTAGTGTTTGTAGAATACAACAGAACTTCTATTAGTTTTTACATTCTCTAAATTTTCTACTTTTCATACTTTAAAATGAAGAACAGTTTTCAACTTTATCTTTTAGACAATTCAATTTATCCCAATAATTCTTGATGGTTTAAAGATTGAAATCTAGACACTGAGCCATCCAGTTTACCTTTTGGATGCACACGTACTTAAATCAATTTACATGAACACTGTGATATGAAGCACTGTTCTCATTCATGAAAATACAAGTCATCTCCAATGTAATGTAATACATTACATTATAACAACACTGTAATGTAATACATTACATTATAACAGCACTAACATTATATAAACTTTGGCATTCAAGATTTTGTTCAAAATAAGAAATGATAAAATGTCAAATTATAAAACTAGTTCAATCAATCACATATGAATAATAATAGAATAGTTTAGAACAGTTAAGGTATATTGTTAAAATAAAATAATATCAAATTGCTATTGAAATAATTTAAAGTTATGAATTTTATAAAAATGAATTTACATAATATAATAAAATTACATACCTTTGGTTAGGGAAAACATCAGAAATTATTTCAACTATCAATTTTAAATCTTCATTTAAAATTTTTGGGTTTAAGACATTCTTTACTGCCTTTAAAATAATTAGATCTTCAATTTCATTTTGATTTTCAAATTTTAATTTCTTTGCCATAGTAAGAACAGTTTTGATTGTTCTCAATCCAAAATCATAATGACCCTATTTCAAATTTTTTATTCATATAATTTTATTATTGTTTAAGTATAATCTATAAATTTTTATATTTTATTTTCTAATAAATATATTATTAATTATATTAGAGCCAACATGGCAAAACGTTTTTACATATGAGACAATTCAAAAACATTTCATTATATGCATACTCATTCTTATTGTACTAGAAAAATAAGTCAGATACTTATTCAAATTGATCATGCTTGCTCTAAGCCAGCGTTTCTCAAAGTGGGCGATAACGCCCCCTTGTGGGCGCTGGAGGCTTTCAGGGGGGCAGTAGAAGGCTCAAAGAGAATTGGGGGGCGTTAAGGAAATATAGAGGAGTGACGGCAGACAAATTCTATATATAAAAATTCGACGGAATATATATAAAATGTTGACATTTTATGTATTTTTTATTGAAGGTAACAACTTGAATATTTCTAACACATTGACTTTTATTTTAGCTCAGCGTTTCTCAAAGTAAGCAATAACGCCCCCTTCTGGCGCGATGAATAGATCTATGATAGAGGCAGGGTATTGAACGGTGACCAAAGGCAAAATTGGGGC
>NW_019384615.1:326047-405094 GCF_000671375.1 Centruroides sculpturatus | reverse complement strand
TAAAGATATTCATGTGAGAAATTAATTAATTAATAATCTTATCACTGTTGAATTGTTACATGAACCAGAAAAAGTTGTTAGCCATAATTTCTTTTTACCAAGTAATTGGTATGTATTACTTACACTTATATACAGGTAGGCCTCCTACAACGTGGTAGATATGTTCCTTGAAAATACCGTGTTGTGGGAAATCGCGTTATAGGAGACACCGACTTAATAAAAAAACTGGGATTCAGTTCTAAAAAGAGAAAAACTTGGCGTTTGAGTGGCGTTTTTTGAATTTTTCAAACCAGCCATTGCTAGCCACGAATTTAACACTGGTTTCATTAGCTGACGATTGTCCCATTTGTTTTAAATAATAAAATATTTTTAAGGCTTTGTGTTTAAGTGCAGTTTTTATTTAAAGGCAACCATTTCTTGTTCATATCTTCTACCCACAATATTAGCACTTGTTCCATTTTTTCCATTATAGTTGCTCTCAGACGAGCAACATTTTTCGCAAGAATAGATGATCCGGATGCGACCAAATTTCTGATCTTTTCTCTCAACCAAATTGTCGACTCATTTAAATTAAAATGCCTACCGACATCAGCTATCCGATCTTGATTTTTAATTCGATCCAAAATTTCTATCTTTGTTTCAAGAGTTATAAATTTCCTTTTTAACGACCGTCCTTTCTTTTCATTCGGCATTGTTATGGCTAGAATTTTTTCAATCAGTTTTGTGGACAGTAAAAATCACAAAAAATAACTTCATTTCACTGTGTTGTTAAAAATATACACCCAATAGAAGTTTATACTGTATTTTGGACCATTTTTGCAGTCCCCACCTATTGAAAGAGTATAAATGATCGAAATTTAGTGATATATTTGAGTGTTTACGATAACTGATACACATCTGTCTAGAAACCAGTCTCCCCCTGAAACTTTCAAGGGAATAACATGCCAACATCCACAAACAGCTGTTTTCAAAGACTTTTAGCTCTGTATGCCGAACTGCGGCTCGTATCACATGATCCGTTGCGATTTTTCTGTTATGTGAAGATAATTCATTTCTAAATACGGTAAACCGCGTTGTAAAAGTACCGTGTTGTAAGAAAATTTCCGCATTTTTCCAACCGCGTTGGAGCGAAAACGCGTTGTAAAGGTACCGCGTTGTAGGAGGCCTACCTGTACTTATAAAAGTATTCACTCTGTCTTTAATCAGTGGTGTAGTGTGGGTGTCAGCCGCCCAGCGCAGAGGAAAATTTCGCTCCCCCTTATTTAGGTATCTCAGTTTAAAAGACTAAAATTCAGTTTCGTCACAGAATAAGTAATGAAAAATTTTGTGATAGTCTTGTCACCTTATTAAAATCGCTGACCCGGACGGCAGGTGAGGTTTGTTTGAATAGAAGTTCCTGACGCATGCGTATGTCATTTTGCAATGCGAAGAATAATGTGCAGTGCATGCTGGTTCTAAATCAGTTACAGTTAGTGACTAGGGAGACTTGGATAGGAGTAACGCAAGTGACCTAGCTGTATTGGATATTGAGGTGTATATATATATATAAATAAATCGTACAAGCAAAAATGAAAAAATAAAAAAAATATTAAAAAAATCAACAGGTTGCGCATGATATCCCTGGACGGCGAGACGATTCCCGGACTATCCGGATGAATGGTAACACTATTCTGTGCTCATTTCAATCGGTCCGAGTCGTAGGTGGACGAAAATATGAAATAAAATGGTTCAAATTCTTACAAGATATTATTATTATTTATTGTGAAATTTTGCCACCCCCTAAAATGTAATTTTGCCGCCCGGGGCGGGCCTCCCCTGCTGCCCCCACTACGCTACGCTACTGTCTTTAATTAAACCTATACATGATAATTAAGTAATGATGAATTTGAGTTCTATTCTATTAATTGTATTTTACAGACAATCCTATATGTTTGTTTGAAATATTTGTTAATTCATATATTCTCTCTGAATTTGCCCTCATTATCACAAATTTCATTTAAGTTCTACATTATTTGTTTGTATACATTAGTACCAAATTGAACTGCAAAAATTTGCTTTTGTGCTTAAACTAGAAATTAAATATAAGAATTATAATGTTGAAGAATAACATCATTGTTCTCTTACTTTACATTTTAGGGAAAAATTCTATACATTTTCATAATATGATGTTTTTACCTCAAAGAAAAAAATAATTACATCAAAAATAAAATTTTCCTTTAAATGATGCCAACAAGTCAATTGTGAACAACAAATCTTGCTTTTGAAAATATTTTTGGTATAATTTATATACTTCTGATATAAAATATAATAGAATTTTATATACAGAAAATACTAAACAATTTGTTGTTAAAGAAATTTACATTACTTGTCTTTAAGCAAATAACATTGAAAAAAATTATTTAGGAAAATAATATTCTGAAGAAAAATTGTAAAAAAAGTATATGGTAAAAACTGACTGGAGAAAACAATTATATGAAGAAACTCTTGAATAAATTGTCCCAGGAACAACTGTCTGGGGATCAACTTCTTGGTCACTGTTTTTAGCTGTTTTTTTTAAAGAAAGAAATTTGCTTTGAAATAAAGAATACAAAGAGCAGTTTTAATGACATCAGCAATCCTGAATATTTTGCCATTAAGAAATTGCTGCAGGTACCAGAATAAATGATAATCTGTAAAAACAATGTCAGATGAACATAAGGATATCATACAATTTCCATCCATATTGCTAATATTTCTTTTAAATCATTATAGAATAATTTGATCTTGAATTACTGTGCTGCAAAATGTCTCTCTTCTAGCTACTCTATTAATGTATAATGCAAACGATTCAATTCTTGACAAAATAGATTTGGATGTATGATCTGACCAAACTATTAACACTAAAAGTAAATCCCAATAATAAATATCTCATCCAAAAAATATAGTTGAGCAAAACGTTTTCTATCTTGAATGTCAGCATTCAAGATAGCAAAATCATCTATTAATTAAGTAGAAGACAGTTACTGATAGTTACACTTAAAGTTAACATGAATTTATTTCTAATTTCCATTAATAATTTATTGAAGAAATGTTCCTTATCTTATGATATGCTGATTTTTGTTCTCAGCTAAGAAATAGTGGAGAACTTAAAATCTCTATTAACTCTCTAATACTGTTGGAAAGTATTTTTGAATATTAGACCACAGAGAATTTTAATTTTCTGCCAACTATTGAAGAGTTTTATTGAGGCAAAGTATTAGCAAAGCCTCTTCTATGTAGCTTATAGAATTGTGTTTGTTCTCAAAATTTAATTGAGCGATTTTGATAAAAATTTGCCTTTTTTTTTTAATTGTGATGAAGAATCCAAAAATGTAATAGAAAAAATGAGTGCACCTAATGGAATTTAGGAAAAGGAGGCAAAATAAAAATTATAGTATTGTATATTCCCAATGGAAAATGGTTGCCATAATGAACAAAATACAATAACAAAGCAATCAGTGTTGATTACTTTGTTCTTGGATCACCTCTCCATGGCAAGTGCAAGGATTCTCTTTCTGTGCCAGACCAAAGCAAGAATTGCCTCTTCCATGGCTGGCAAGTGCAAGGATCACCTCTCTGTGGCCAGCAGGTGCAAGAACAATCTCTTCTCTGCCCAGCATGTGCAAGGATAATCCCTTTCCTTCTGGCTTCACCTCAATTTTATTGCAATACAACTAAGTTGTGCAATTCCCTAGTACAAATCTGATGCAATCTTCATTTTCAGAGATTATTGGTATTTCTTATATCATTCTTTATCTTTCTGTCCTATTTTCCCATCTTTTCTTTTCATACACTAAAATTATTTACATATTTAAAACTTTTATTATTAATAATTGTGAATGTGTAAGATATATCTAAGTAAAAAATTTAGCATGAACAATATGCTCAGGTTGCGCATGATATCCCTGGACGGCGAGACGATTCCCGGACTATCCGGATGAATGGTAACACTATTCTGTGCTCATTTCAATCGGTCCGAGTTTTTCTTAAAATACATATTAAAAAAGTAGTAATAAGAATTTTGCTAATAAAATAATAGTATTATTAAATTTAAATAATCTTATCTATCCTCTCTAACTACAATTATATCAAAGTACTAATTCTGAAATAATTTTCATTTAATTTTTAAGTATCATTACTGCAATTTTTATATTTAATTAACAATTCTTTTCAAAAGTAAAATACCTGCAAACAGAGAATTTTTGATGATATTTTAAATATGGTTGTAATTTTATTTGCCAAGATATCTGCAGATTTAAAACCAAAAGAAAAAAGAGAAATTTCTGTGATTAATGTGAAGTCAGGAACCATCATTGCTGCTGGACGAAAAAGCATCTATAAGGAAAATATATAATTTGTTAATAATATTAGCAAACCTAATAACTATATTTGAAATATCATAGTTGCCAACCCTGTGTCTTCTAGGCTAAGAATTTGCCTTTTGAAGCAGTTGTCAGGCTATTAATGCAAGCTAGAAATTCTCCATCTTTTTTGAAATAAAACTTTAATGCATTGTCTTCAAAAACGTTAATTTATGACCAATACACTAAAACACCCAAGTTTGTTTATATGGCAATTTTTCTTTTTTTAGCAATTGTTTGCTTTCCAACATTTAACATTTTCTATAAGTTCAATGTTGCCAGACATATAACTCATGTACGCATATGAGAATTTCAATAAATATTTTTAATTTCTTTCTAAAAAAATTGTCACATGAAATTTTGTCTTAAAATGTGAGAACATCTGGTCTTTTGTACAAGAAAGCCAATTGAAAGTTCTTGTAAATCTAAGTCACTTGACAAAATCATATTTGTCTACCCTAGAAGAAATGATTAAATTTTGTAATCTGTTTTATAAAAATAACTAACTTTTTATATATTGGGTTGTTCAGAAAGTAATTTTGTTTTTTTTTTTTTTTTTTTTTTTTGTGAAAAAAACAATTTTCTTATAATATATAAATATTTTATTCAATTATATATTGACCATTTTGGTCCAATACCTTTTGCCATCTTTTTGGTAGTAGTATGATTCCATGCTCATAAAATTTCTAATCTTTGCCTACAAAAAATTGATCCAAGTGATTTTTGACATTCTCATTTGAAGTAAATGTTTTACCATTTAAAAAATTTTGTAAAGATCAGAATAAGTAATAATCCAAGGATGCCAGATCTGGTGAATATGGTGGATGTGGTAGCACATCCCATCCAAGCTGTAACAGCTTCTGATGAGTTATCAAACTTGTGTGAGGTCTGGCATTATCATGGTGAAACACTACATCTTCTCTGTTGATCAATTCTGGCCTTTTCTGTTTGATGATATCACTCAATTTGTCCAGTTGATGGCAGTAGACTTTCAAATCAATTGTGGAATTGTCTGGTAGAAGCTCAAAAAAAAACAAAAAAAAAAACAATTCCCTTAAAATCCCATCAAACAGAGAGCATCACTTTTTTTTATGAATATCGAATTTTGAAGTTCTTTGAGCCAGCTCATCTTTTCTACTCCATGATCACTTGTGTTCAACATTGTTGTATACAATCCATTTCTCACCAGTCACGATTCATTTCAAAAATGAATCATTTTCTTGATGTTTGAGAAGCAAATCACAGATGTTAATGCAATGGAACAAATCTCTTTCTTTAAAAACATGTGGAACTCATATATCGAGCTTTGAAACAAAACTAAGTCATTTCAAGTGATCATAAATGGTTGAATTAGACAAATTTAATCTCTTAGTATTTCTTATGTTGTTATTTGGCGGTTTGCTTCAATCAATGCCTTTATTTTGTCTTCATCAGCTTCACTGGCCTTCCAGAACGTGGTGCATCTTCAATATCGAAATTGCCAGAACGAAATTTTGCAAACCAGTTTTGGCACTGTCGTTCTGTCAATACATACATTTCCATAGATGTCACACTATTTTTTTCTTGCTTGAACAGCATTCTTACCTAATAAAAGAGCAAAATATGCCGAAAATGCTGCTTTTGATCTTTCATATTTGATGGAACACAAAAGAAAAAAAAACAATTGCACAAAATCAAACATAATTTTTTACAAATAAGCCTTAAAATGCCAGCTGTCAAAATATATAATGATAATACGGTTTACAATTAAAATGGCAGGTAAAAATACAACTAATCCCTCTAGTGATAAAAGAAAAAGAAATTACTTCCCAAACAATCCAATAATTAATACATATTATCTACAGTACAATTTTCTATTATGCCATATTCTAATCTTTTTACTACCAGTAATCTGTCTGGAGGAAAAGCTATTATTATAAATCTATTATTGTGATAAAAAAATTGAAGATTGAATAAATGGATAAAAGTATTGCAAGTTTTGTGACAATCTTCTTACAAATTGTATTTTTATTTCTCAGCCTTTGTGTTCCAAAATCAGCCTTTCCTAGCTAACAAGTCAATCTCATCTATAATGTAAGATTGGCAAGTATGAAATACCTAAACTATATTCTGTAATAAATTTAATATATAATATAAATATAACAATATTTTACATCTTTAAATGATTTTTATAATTTGACTAAAATCTGTAAATATAATAGAAAATAATAATTGATCTCATTGATAAATTTAAGCCTTTAATCTAAAATCATTCAACTTTGTTTTCATCGATTAAAATAAAAAATAATAAGCTAAAAATGTTTAAAATAGAGCTACAAAAACAGAATGTTAGTTATATATAGTAAAAAGCATCTCAACTAATCTGTTCAGGATTATATATTAATCAGTTAATTGAAAAAGTCAGTTAAAATAAATAATAATGAAATAAGCAGTTAAAGTTAGAATAATTAACATTTTAAAAATTTATTTCACAAAAATCTACATATATCACTTTGATATTACTTATCCGTTAACATGTATAATTTATTTCAAAAAATGTTTTCACTTAAAAAAGTATTTGTCTGTTTTCCCACATTGTTTCTAATAACAGATGATAACAATATCTATTATTAAATTCACACATTAATTTTTGTGAATAATAAGCTAGTTAATTGTAATACCTTATATTCAAACAAAAACATCTGTGATGTAAAAAATTTCACCAAGTAAACTATGACAAGTAAACAATTTAGACAACAGTCAAAAAAAAATTTTTTTTGGAGTTTTCATTTGATAAAGATAAGCTAGGCACTTAGAAGCAAAATGTAGAAAATAATAATACAGATAAAAATCTTGTGGGTATTACTTAAAAGCACCAAGCTTATCTTTACCAAAGAAAAACTTCTAAAAAATTTTGACTGTCATCTAAATTGTCATAAGCTTTTAGTTGGAGTAATTTTTTCACATCTCATGTTTTTCTTTGAATATCAATTGTTTTTGTTTAATAATTGTATTATTATGTCAAGACAAAGACATAACATGATGATGTACAATTTGGTTGGCGCTCAGCAACCGTTGACTGAACACAATGCTGACCAAATGTGCTGCCAATTAATACTTTCAATATTCATTTTGATCAATACACCATTTATAAAAATCATTATAAAAAGTTTTAATTCACATAAATTTGAGTTTTTGTTATTTTGAGTAACATTTTGAATGAAATTCGTTTCCATGCAATTTTCTCTTTATAAGTATAAAATTAAGTTGTAAAACTGAATTAGCTTTGTAGGGAAACACCCGTGAATTTTGACCTAGCAACTTGGAAGTTCAGCAAGCACCTCACTGATAACAAGAAGAACTTAAATTTAAAATTTGAGCTTTCTAGACCCAGTAGATTTTTCTCTATAAGCATCTGCAGTGCCAGATGAAAAAAGAGGATGAGAAGAAGGAGAAGAATATACATAATTTTTTTTTTTGGCAATTTTTGCATTTTTCAATTGCTTATATTTCGACAACCACATTACAGAAAATCTGAAATTTGTACACTACCTAATAAAACAATTTTCTTTCAAACAAGATATTCAAAATCAGGTGTTTGGGGAACAGAGAAATCAATCCCCAAAAATCGGCAACTCTGATTCCTATATGTATAGTCAGTCAGTGACTTTTTACTGGTCACTTTTCACTGCCATGACTCCTGATTTGCCTCATATCTTTATTATTACAGTAGAATGTCATTTATCTGAATCAATTGGGGACTGGGGTTGTTCAGATAACTTATTTTTCGGATAACCGATTATGTACGAAAAAATATATTAACCTATCCTGTGTTGAAATTTTTCTTTGCTTTGCATTAAATTTTCATCGATGTTAAGCCTAACGCAAATTTTTTAAAATAATAATTGTGGCTATTGTATCATTAAAAATTATTTCTTTATTTTATACAAACAAACTAAATATATTAAAAAATATAAAAACAAAAAAAATTATACTTTAGAAGTTAATCTAGTATCAAAAACCTTTGATTCAGCACAACACAGCCCGACTGGAACACTTTCAGTTAACCGACGTTTCAGTTGATCGGCTTTCAGATAAATGATGCTCTACTGTAGTTTAAAATGACTATTTTTTTACGTTAAGATAAGAACTTTATGAAATGAACTATATGTATGATAAATTTATTTCATAAAATATATAGTAATCAAATAATAAAACCTAATTAATTGGAAGGCTAAAACTTGCCTAATTAATTAAATAAATATTATGTAATTTGGACTAAAGGTAAATGGTTATGCTTCCATCTTGTATTAAATTTAACAATTAGAAATAAATTAATTTAGACTATTCTGGAAAAAAAATTGATCATTTGAACTAAAGGATGAAAGCATAATGTCTATCTTTATTCCAAATTACATAATATTGAATATTTGTAATTTTCAATTCTATTTACATGAACACAACACAATGACAATGACTTTAAAAATATTTAATGAGTAAAATACAAAAAAGACTAATTATAGATAAATAAGATAATTTACATAAAATTAGACTTTTTTCAATAAAAAAATTTTAAATTGTTTATTAATTACGTTATTTATATATAATCTGTTAATAAATCAAAATCATCTTGAATTTCACTCTCTCTGGAAAGAAGAAAAAATTTAGTTAATATAGTCAGTTGTAAAAAATAAAAGTAAGTTAAGAAGATTTCAATGCAGAAATCAGCAAATAAATTCTTCTAACATAAATTTCTTTGCTTTGTGTATTATTCAAAATAATGCTAAAAAAAGATGTTAAAAATATATTCATTTATTCAATGTTAAGCACTTGCAATTAATATTTATTATTTTGTGTCTTTCATAAATTTTTCCTAATACTAATAATTTATATTTGTTGCTATAAGTAAGAATTTATAATGATTATTGTACATAAATAACAAAAATTATTTACTTTCCCAAAGCAATTTTCATTTTTCTCTTAAAAAAAAATAAAGTTAACATACCAAACAGTTTCAATTTATACAATTTATATTCTTTAAAGTATCCACTATTGATATTGAGTAGTTTTTAAGAATAAAAGAAATTATATTATATATAATTTATTTTATTAATTACGTTATTTATTTAAATTTTATTGTAATCATTGATTTTATTATTCAACATACCTTTAGATTATTTGGTAATTCTGCTTTTCCTATATGGTTAGGATTCATTGTTATAAAAATGGAGCAGGAATTCTTTAATAATATATCATCATCATCGAAAACAAAGTGCATTAACTAAAAATAACAAAATTAATCATTTAAAGTATAAATCAAAACTTTTATTTACTTAATTTTTAAAATTAATTTTAGAAAATAAGTTGCTCTAAAATTTTTTATACAGTTGCACAAAGGTCACAGACAATAAACTGAATTATTGTTAAGATCTAACCCCACAATTCTAGAATCAGGGCAACATCTGGAGTCATGTCTGAAATTGAAAAAAGTCCACAACTTAGAAAAAACAAACAAAAAAGTAAATAAATAATTTATACTTGAACATTTGTAACAATAATTCTATTATTCAATGTTTGTTATAAGTGTACATATGGTTTTGTCCTTAATAATGAAATATAAAGTAAACTAAATTTAAATATTATTGTGAAAAATGAAATTTAAATATTTAAAAATTATTATCTTAATTTGTAGAATAATTTTTATAGTACACATTTTAGAAAAAATGAGTGTAATTACTTTTTCTGATCTGGTAGCATTGCTTTGCTCAGTAATACTGAAAGCATATACAAGACAGATTCAATAAATACAGTTAGTAGTGTCATATATAAAGAGATGTTACCTTAACAAAAGACTTTATTCGTGTCTAAAAATACACTACGAGAATATGGTAACTGCCAGTTCAAACATTGTGGTTACAACTGAACAAGGCAGGAACATGTTACCATAATACCATACTCTCCTCAACTTAGATTACACAATATAATCATTCAAATATAAAGGCTGACAGTGCTGTCTTATAGGTTGATGTGACCAGTTTACTTCTATTGGAGGTGAAAAAGTATCTTCTTTATCTTCAGCTTGAGAGGAATGTAAATCATTTTCACCAACTGAAAGAGACACCACAGGAACATCTGGGGTTGTCTGTCCTGGAACCAGGGCAGAAGAATTAGGAACAACAGTGTCTTCCCCCAGTTCTTTGGGCAAAGACTTGCCTCATGGAGCAATGTGACAAAGTGAAACTGTTGATGCTCACCCATCAAGATATTGGATGTTGGCATATCTGAGATATCTGAGATTAGCCTCCAATAACTAAGTTAGAGAGGCATATTTACTGTTATGGTTATGTGAATGTAGTAAAGCAGGTCTTGGGGATAACAACCAAGTAGGAAGGCAAATACCTGTGTGGTGATACACCAAACATTTACATAGTTGTCTTTAGTGTTAAACTTAATATTAAGTTTCCTCATTCCTTTGTTTATAAATTTTCTCAAACTTTCTAACGGTCCTTCCTCCCTGCTGGTGATAACACATTTTCTGAGAAAGACAACAACAAACAAGGGTGTGGAGAAAAGACCCTGAGGCAAGTCAGGGAAAGGAGACATTCATTCTGGAGCTAGCGTTCGGACAAGGCAGATGGAGAAAGGAAGAGGTCCTGGCTGTCGAAACAAAATAGGACTGTGAGATCTGAGAACATCTAGAGGGAGAAACCACAGAAGAGAAGGAAGGAAGAAAGATCAATGCAAATCCTTACCTTGATACCAGCGAAGTCTAAAGGAAGGAAGAAAGAAAACTTGGGTACCCCATCAGCGTTCTTGTCCTGTTCTTATTACTGTTAATCTTAATAACAACCTTTTCATTCTATATTTCTTCATTAGTATATAAGTTAGATTAAGATAGGTTAAGTAAAATTTCACTTTGTTGCAAAAAAACGTGTCACTCTCTTGTACCAATATATAAATATATTACAGAAATCGTATATATATTGGGGTTGGGATCCTAAAGAATCTTACATATGTATAACCGCACAAACCGACAATAAAAAAATTTCATTGTAGACACTTTCTTTGTTTTGTTTGTCTGCATAATCACCACACCTGTTCCCATTTTTCTGGGAAATTTGAAAAATCGTAAAGTCATTATCTAATTGTTCAAAAGGAGCCATAGCTTTAATGAGATGGTTTGAAGACCTCAGAAATTTTGGTTTTATTTCTGCATAGATGGGACAAAATGCTGTTAATTTCTTTATGTCTTCTAATGAGAAGGACAGGTTCCTACTATGCACCCAATGATAGAAATGAGTTATTCCTGAATGACAAAAAAAAATTATGGAGAGTAGAGAGATCATCTAAATTTGAGACAGCACAACAAGTTCTTGAGAGAGTATCAGCCACAGTGTTCTGACTACCTGGGCAATATACAATATCAAATTTGTAGCATGATAGTTCTAATCTCCACCTTAAAATCTTGTCATTTTTTATTTTACTATTAGATTTAGAATGAAACATAAAAACTACAGAATGTTGGCCAGTAATTAGTGTAAAATGATAAACAATTAAGAAATATCTCCATTTTTTTAATGCTTCAACTATAGCATATGCTTCCTTCTCTATGCTAGAATGTCTTTTCTCACTTTCATTCAAGGATCACGAGAAGAAAACTATTGGCCTACCTTCCTGAGACAATGTAGCTCTGATAGTCAAATTAGAAGCATCAGTTTCAACAGCAAAGATTACATTGTCAATAAAAAGAGTCAAAGTAGAATGATATATTTCAGCTTTCATATCTGGAAAAGTCTTTGCAGCCTAAGCCAACAATAGAAATGATTTGCTATGGTCTAGTGGCTGGATTTTCTCACTAAACCCTTTATCCACTGGAAATAGTGGGCCAACATTCCTACAGTTAGACAAAGAGAAGTCATATCTGTAGATAGGTGTAATTCCAGTAGAGGGTAAAGGTGTTCTGAATCTGGTCATATTGTTCCACCTTCAATTAGGCAACCAAGTATATAAATAGACTTAGAAGAAAAGGAGCATTTTGCTTCATTGAGTGTCAAGTTATGGACCATGTCCATAAGATATGCACAATTATGATCATGTTTTTCTTAAGTTTTTTTGCAGTTAGTAACATCATCCAAATAAGCAAAGGTAATGGCTAAGCTTTCTTTAGTGATTAACTGTGAGATAGAACATTAAAACCCAGAAACACCATTCATGAGATAAAAGCTAATGATCTTGAACTGCTACAATTTGTTACAAGCTTCAAAATCAGTATAATTTTTGTCTTCTTTAGGGATGTGGATTTGATGGTAGGCTCAATGTAGATCTAAGTGCTGAAAGTTTTATAAGAAGCTATTTTCTGGTTCAGATCATCAATCTTATGAAGAGAGAATGCATCCAATTCATTCTATCATTATTACTAGTCTCAATCTTGTATGCAATGTTATTTTTCTTTAACAGTGTTATTACCTTATTTATTGAATATGCCTGGTGTAAGATGACTTGTAGTAATGTTATTGTCATCCACTATGTATAACTATATTTCTATAAAAAAAGGTAGTGTATTTTCTTTTTACCTTAATGTGGAAAATAAACATTTATTTAATTTGTGTAATCTGTAGTTTCACTTATTCATCTTATATTTTTGTATGATTTAAGGTTTGTTATAAATTATATATATTCTTAATACTAAAATTATTTTTCTTTCTAAACTCAGAATTCCTAGATATTCATTTTATGATTATTATAAATGTCATAGCTTGCCATTCTAAATTATGATAATCCTAGTAATTTGCAACAAGATTATAATCTCAGAATAATAAATCAAATAAAAGAATATATTTTAAAAAACACTTTTTATAATATAACTACTTTGATATCAATTTCATTAATATATATTAAGACTAATTTCATATCTTCTTGATTATCATTTATAAAGAAAACTTAATATAGATGATAATTGTATAAAAATACCAAAAATCAATAAATTCACTATGAATAAAATTTAAATGTTTCACTTAATCTGTAGTACAATGTTACAGTTATGATCTATATAATTTTTATTTTATTGATCTAGTAATTAAATACAAGGAATATCTTTAGAAGTTGATAATTGCTTCTGTGTGACTGATCTTATATAGTCCACAGAATAATAAAATATATATACTGAAAAGAGCAAAAATTAGTTTAATTTTTCCAGACTTTTACTAAAAGAAATTTAATAGATCTTTAGCAATAAAATTCTACATTTTGAAAATATTGATAAAGTAAAATTAAATCATTTTTAACATTTATTGTAAACATTACTTAATACAATGTTTTAGTAACTTTTTAAAAACATATCCAAAACATATCAATAAAATATATATTTATTTTAGTGCTTGTTTACAATAAATTTTAAAAATATTTCAATAATGCTTTAAATAATATAAATAATCGTGTAAAGTAAAAACAATATGTTTTAATTAAAAATAATATGTTTTGTTTTAGAACATATTATTTTCTTCTGTATAAAAAATTTTGAACACTATTTTCATTAAATACATATAAAATTACAATACTTTTTGTTTTTTTGCTTGTTGTATTAGTGAAACTTGTTGAGCAATAACAGATAATACATCAGCATTGATTCTATTAAAGTTATCAAAACATGACCAAGCACCAGAGCTAAATTTGATTAAACAGGAAAAAATATCAATACAATATGCAACACCAAATAAATTAAATAAATAATAATAATTAAGTTATTAATTGAAATTATGTAACCAAATTTAAGTATAATTTTTACTTTTATTTGTAAAAAATTATACTTGAAATGTAATATAAAATTACAGATATAAATTTGATCAATGTTCAGGTAAAATGATACAGTAGAGCGTTGTTTATCCGAATCAATTGGGGACTGGGGTTGTTCCAATAACTTATTTTTTGGATTACCAATTATGTATGAAAAAATATATTAACTTATCCCATGTTGAAATTTTTGCGTGTCGCTTCGCGTTGAATTTTTGTCGATGTTAAGCCTAACGTATACTTTTTAAAATAATAATCATGGCTATTGTATCGTAAAAAATTATTTGTTTATTTCTTACAAAGAAAATAAATATATTGAAAAATATAAAACCAAAAAATGTATTCTTTAGAAGATGATCTAGTATCAAAAACGTTCGATTCAGCATGACACACAGTTCTCAGAAAAACAACACACAAAAGTGCCAGTGCTGCCAGCTAAAACACACACACCAACAAAAAAATTATTGCAGTAGCCCAAGATATAGCCAAAGATTGAAGTGCCACCGCACTAGCGAAAATTTAAATTTGCCGACTGGAATTCTTTCGGATAACCGACGTTTTGGATAACCGACTTTCGAATAAACTATGCTCTATTGTAATTATTTAGATTCAGACAAAACGTATCAACTGATCTTTGAGAAATATATTTAATTTAAATACAGTGGAACCTCAGTATACGTCTGCTTTAGAATACGTCCAATTTGGAATACGTCCTGTTTGGACGAAACAAATTTTGCTAGGTATACAACTTTTGTTCGGTATACGACTTAATTCAATTATACACGCCATCTATGAACAAGTAGCACTATCGGTGTACTACACTAAACTAGACGTTTGTGGTGCTACAGTTTATAACTTTGTTAAATTTCTTCTGATTTTAATTTGTAAGTAACATTTTATTATTTTTATTAATCATGAATTGCAAAAGGGCAACAACAGAAAAATAAAAAAAATGATTAGAATCACAACGGAACTGAAAAAAGAGATTGTTGAGAAATATGAAGGTGGCACACGTATTTGAGATTTAACTGTTGCATTCCATATTCCGAGAACGACGATATCGACAATCGTGAAAATAGACATTATTAAATTTGCTAACGTTGCGAAAGGGGTTAAATCAATTTCTAAACAGAGATCGAAGACATTGGATCATGTCGAGAAATTGCTTTTGCTTTGGATAACTGAAAAACAGTGTGCCGGCGACAGTGTATCGGAAGAAATTATTTGCGAGAAAGTTAAAAGGATACATGCTGATCTCATGAAAAATCAAGCAGAAACTAGCAAGGAAAGCGAGGTATTTAAAGCCAGCCATTTTTTCTTTACACGAGAACAGATTAATTATTTTTACATTACTTCTTATGGAAAAGGTTGGTTTGGTATACGTCCTATTCGGTATAAGTCCAAACACCAGGAACGGATTAAGGTCGTATACCGAGGTTCCACTGTATATTTGTTCATTAAAAATTTGAATCTTATTATTATTTTATTAGTTTGTTTATTATACAAATTTTACTTGTGTATTAAATATTACAGATACACTTTTTAAAGTATCACAAAAAATCATCTATTTTACTATTTAAACTTTTAAACTTTTTCTATGTTATTTAATACAAATTTTATTTTTTTCACATTATCACCAAATTTTTCCCAGTTATCCTGTTAAAGGTGGAATCTGTAAGAAATGAATAGAAAGTTGCATGTTATATCTGTTATTAATTCACATTAGAACCTGCCAAAGATAATAACTCAAGCAATTATTGAATTGAAAACCTAACAAATCTAATTATATTTTTAATTTATTTAATTTAAAATATATGCTCTCCACCTCANAATAGAAAGTTGCATGTTATATCTGTTATTAATTCACATTAGAACCTGCCAAAGATAATAACTCAAGCAATTATTGAATTGAAAACCTAACAAATCTAATTATATTTTTAATTTATTTAATTTAAAATATATGCTCTCCATCTCAAATTAGTACTGAAGTGTCTTGCCCCTGTACATCATACTTTTCAATTAGCAATGAGGTCATGCCAGTCATCTATCTAGCTCCTTTCAGGGAAAATTTTTGAATTAAAATAAAGTGACTTCTGGTTTGCATTGGAAGTTTATATATAATTAAGCAGAGCATCCTGCCTTTCCACATCTGATCTTGAATTTCATTTATCTAACACCATTCTCAAGATTAAGGAAAGACAGATGGACAACAGTGGGAATTTATAGGTCTATAATTTTTTCAAATTGCATCACAAAAACATTATGGTCATCAAAGTTCACAAGTATAAAAAATAAATGTTTCTAAACTCTATGTATTGTAATAAAAATGTGGACATCAAGGTTTAAAATTAGTAAATCTCAATACATTTGTGAAATCAGCGAGTTATACAGAGACACACACTCCAGATTAGATAAAATAAAATACAATTATTTATTAACTTGCTAGTTCAAATACAGGATTTCATAGGATACCAACAATTCTGGTTGTCCCTTTTCCCGAACCGAACATCCGATTAACTAAAATTATCTTACTTAATACTAGGTTCCTATTACTACTTAAACTTATTGAATATAGCCAGCTTATTCGAAGATTTAGAAGGTGAAAGAAAAGAATAAGGAAAGATGATGCAGGTTGAATTGTGTGGGCTCGTGGATGAGGCTTCTCATCGGTCTGGGGGGGCTGATTCATTCAATTCTTGTTTCACGCTGAGATATTAATCCAAAAGGGGCGATCCGTCTGGTTCCTCTCAATTAAGTTCCTTTTCCTTTCTCTCGTTCTAAAGTCCTCTTTTTCTTTTCTCACCATACAATGTCAAACTTACAAGGGAGGCTTTCCTTTCGATCTCCCCTTTCCACTTCCTTCCTCTCAGACTCCCATCTTTTCCCTTCTCCTCTCACTTCCCGTCTGCCTTCGTTTCTCCTCTTCCCTAACTCCCTTCATTCTCCCCCTTCTTAACTCCCCCTCGTTCCTCCTCTCACCTTAGTCCACTCATATCCCCTCTCAAAAGCCTTCCATTCATTCCTTTCCTCTCAGTCCACCCACACACTCAAGTCAATAAGAAGACGATAACATTATAGAAGAGTAAACAAATAGGACAGACGAAGGTGAAGTGAAGATATATATACAAATCATACAGTTTAAAATATGGCATGTAGCCACACATTTTACACATTAATAAAAACCTATATAGTGATATTTTTATCTTTTTTCTTTTGAATTTTCTTAATATTTACATTATTTAATTAAAGTGGGTATATTTAACTTATAAAGTTTTGAAACTATTTACTTATATGTGAATTCTAATATTAATAGTTAACAAATAAATTATCAATGTTCATAAGTTTTCATGAATGTTATCTGAAAGATTGATTACACAGTATATAGTTTCCAATACCTAGAGAATAAGTATAGGTATAGTTTCCAATACCTAAAGAATAAGTATTTAAGAGTAAACTGTACACACAAATATGAAAATTTTTAAAAATTAACTAATAACTGGTTATACCCTTATGGTTTCTGTTTTTCCAGTTGCAGTAGGACCAATAGCTGCCCCATCATATCCAAAGAATAAAGCATTAATGAAGGTTAAGTAGCATCTAAAATGTAATACAATAATCATGTTAGTAATGTAATGTAATATTCATAAAAAAAACTACTAAATAGTATTTAATACGTAAAAGAAATTTATAATTTAGCAAAATAAAAATATACGTGATCTGTTCAAAAAGTATCTGACCTTTTTTTCCGCGTACACCAATGATGCGCGAGAGGCCTCCTTCGATGGAGTTGGGGAGGGGACAGTCATGCACAGCCCTGAATTTTTCCCGCCTGCAGGAAGCATCAGTCGTTGGCAATCGGCCTATGAGTGAGGTCATGTAGTGCGCTCTCGTCGGATTCCACTAAGCTGGAAAATGACTGAACAACGTGAGCAGCAAAAATTTTGCCAAAAACCTTGGCGATACCCAAGCGTAAACCATTCGCAAGATTCAGCAGGCTTTCGGGGACGATCCTCGAGGCCAAAAAAAGAGCGGCAGGTCTGCAGCAATATCAAAGGTCATGTTGACAGTTTTTTCGACTCTCGTGGGGTGGTGTATCGTGAGTACGCACCACAAAGCCAAACCATCACAAAGGAGTACTACCAGGAGGTCCTTCATCGTCTTTCCGATACAGTGCGATGCAAACAACCGGATCTGTGGTCGATCAAAACTTGGCAGCTCCTTTGTGATAACGCATCTGCCCATTTTGTGCATCTGATTTGGGCTTTCGTCGCCAAACATAACACTCCTGTGATTCGTCACGCTCCATACTCTCCCGACATGGATCCGTGTGACCTTTGGCTATTTCCCAAGCTGAAAATGCCGCTAAAAAGAACCCAAATTTAGTTGAGAGAAGACATCATGCAAAATCCAACGGACCGACTGATGGCCATTCCAAAAGATGCGTTCCAGCAGTGTTTCCAGCAATGGCAGGAACGCTGGGAGAAGTGTATACATTACCAAGGAGACTACTTTGAAGGGGATTAGGGTTTTTGTACCTCAAAGTCAATAAATTTATTTTTGCCGACCAAAGGTCCAATACTTTTTGAACACACCATGTATTATTTAAGTATTTTTGGCCTACATTTTCAAAACTTATTTACTTGATTTAGCTTTTTGAAAAATTTGTATTGTTGTGAATGGATGACAAGCATATCTTCCTTACTTCTGGTATTAGTAGGCAAATTATTTCCACTTACCATCTTTGTATTATTGTTTAATTATTTTATTTAAAATTAAATATCATCTTTGTATTATTGTTTAATTATTTTATTTAAAATTAAATATCATCTTTGTATTATTGTTTAATTATTTTATTTAAAATTAAATATAAATAGCATGAACTATTTAATATGAACCAGTTTTATTAATATCATTTCTAAAGAAATTTATACATTTTATGAATAAATAGACAGAATGAATAATATAATCTAAAGAGTAATTTAAAACTTCTTATTTTACAAAAACAGACAAGAGTACAAAAATATTTTATTTGATGTATAATAATATCTAGTGACAATTTTTGAAAGCTATTTCTTATACTTACCTGTCAGTTAATGGTGTTATAACTAATCTGCCACTATACCCAAGATATTCATATTCATAATTACACTCAGCATTCATAATTTTTATTTTAAGCTGTTTGTTTATTAGGTAATATCTAAAATAAAATAACACAATTATCTAATTTTTCTTTATTTTATTTAATTCTAATATTTTGAAACTTTTATTCTGAAAGAAAAAAAATATAAATTCTTTTGATATAAGAGTATGAATTAAATAACTTATATTACAATACTAAAATAAATAAATACTGTATTACTACTTTTAGTCTAGATAAATTCAAATAACTTTTTTATTATAATATTACTTCATTTGTTTTATCCATTCAAAATCAACTACAGTTTTAACTTCTGAATCCATAATTTCTTTAATAACATCTCTAGCATAAACTTTAATAATAATGAGAGCTGACAGAATTTCATATTGAATAAATGAAAGTTTTTCCTGTATTAATTCTTGTAAACTATTCAACTGCAGAAAAGATAATAATAAAATTACTATTAATGCCTTAAACTTTGCTTCTATTTTTTAAACATAAAAATAACACTTTTGAAATAAGTTTAACAATATAAGAGAGTTAATAATTATATTACATTTATTTAATACTTAAATCATAAAAATTTTCTTCTTAATTGAAATTGTATCCATATATAAAAATTTTCTAACTTTAATAATCATAACAGATTGTTAAAGTTAGAAAATTGCATGATAATAAAGAAAATTTTAATATATCTTTAATTTCATATCTACTTTAAACTACTACTTTTATAAAATAATATTCTTACATCCTTTAATAAATTCTCAGAAAGTTGTAAGACTGTTCCTTTTTGTATTGCTGATTCTACTTTTGCTGTCCAAAGTATCTGTGATACAATAATGACCACTTGCCCAGGCCATGATAAAACCCATTCTTTGTAAGGTTTCTATAAAAATATACAAATTTCAATATATATTTAAAATCAGTCATTAAATTATTTATTGAAAAAAATAATAAGATAAAGTATTATTTATCATTCAAAAATTTAAAATAAACCATAATTAATTAAAATGTCTTATTAAATATCATATATTCTGGCAGATTATTATGATAATAGCCAATTAAAAATTTCAAAAACTTAAAATTTTAATTATGCAAAAAAGTTCAATATTTCTTGAAAGATTTTTAAACTGTCCTATTTTCTTCCAATTTACACTTTTCATATAATAAATCCTAACTGAATTTTGCAATCATCCAAAATAATTCTTATGCAGTTTCAAATATAAATCTTTTAATTTATTCAAACTTTGAGATTATTGCTATGTATATGTTGAAATCATTTTTTTTTAAACATAAGAAAATATTTTAAAATACCTTTATAAAATGTAATAAATAAATAACATCCCAATATACTTACTGTAACTTCCCGCATAAAATGTAAAGAAATTGCTACAACACAAACACATAGACTACATTTTCTTTCAAGCTGATCTTAAAACATACATAGATCAAATTATTAAAAATCTCTGCATATAACCATATAACCTGTAGATTATTTAAATTTTTATTGGATATGTAGTTTATATATTAAATTTTATATTTTAAAAATTCTTTGCACTTCGAGAAAGTTTCAATATGAATAATCATAACTCCAAAAAATTTTTTTTGAATTTGGACCCAAACTTGGACTCAATAATCTTTTAATTATTATTCAGACTTGATACTACTTCTAAAATTGCAATCCTGTTGCCAGTCACTCATAAAAAAAAGCAACTGGCAACAATCTGTTAAAACCAAGTTTGGGTACTTTGATAAAAAAAATTTTACAAATAACAGGTATTTTTCTATTATTCAATCAATTCTAAAATATGATGATTATACGATTATAATTGAGAAAAGAACAGAGACAGTACAGGTTGTTTCCCAAATCTTGATCAAGAACTGAATTCTGTTAAATTCATTTAATCTGTACTTTCCACATGCTAATAAACATAAACTCACCCTTCTGTATGCCCCAGTAGCCAATCAAGATTTGTGAGACATTCTCTAATTAAAATACACATATTCTAAGCAGTCTGAAACAAAAGCTGCTTAACAAAATTGTGGGAAAATTTCAATATGTATTAATGAGGTCACGAAAAGAAAATTCACAGCAAAAAAATTAGTTTCAAAAATCACAACCAGGATTTGTGGACAAATAAAGCATATTTCCATCTTTATAGTGCAATTAACATGTATAATTGTAAAGTTTGGGCTAGAGAAACTCCCCATGCAACTGAAAATTCCTTTAAATTCCATATTCAGTTACCAGCTAGCATTGCATCATATTACTGACTATTACTGTGATTCCAGCACTCCAACAACATCAATGACTTAAATCAACACTGTTCATGTGGGATGGCACTCTTCCACACATAGCAAATTGTGTTAAATAAAGTTTAGAAATAATTTTTCCAATGAATGCATCATCAGCCTGCATGTTCACCAGATTCATTTTCAAGGGAAAACATTTCAAGAAAGACATTGTGGTCAACAGTCAAACATGCTATTCTGACATTTCAGATGATAGCAAGTAATGGTGATCAACATATTGAACATGTTTTGAGGTGAATAATAAATCATCACTTTACTGCATTGTAATGCAGAAATAAATTTATAAATTATCCTGTGGTAATGATTTTTGAAACTAATATTTTTTTGTTGTGAATTTCCTTCCCATGACCTCATTAAGACAAACTAAAATTTTCTGTTCAATTCTGTTAAGCAGGTTTTCCTGCAAACTCCTTGGAATAAGTGAACTTTAATTATAGAACCCTGTACATTACCTTTTTATAATCTGATATAGCATCTAAAATAATAAGATGAAGACTGTTTCTCATATTTTCTTCAAGATTAGAAAACCAAACTTCAACATTTTCTGTTATAAAAAACTTATTTTTGAAAGCAACAACTTCTCCATGTGAGCACATAGCTTGTATTTCAAGATTATCACCAAATTTCAACTGAAAAATATTTGTTTAACAGATATAAAAATATCAATATATCATATATAAAATTATAATTTTATTTTACTATTATGTATAAATGCAGAAATTTACACTTTAGAAGATTTATAAAAATTTGTGAACAACATTATAAACAAACATTATATTTACATACCTGTGTTATATTTTCAAAACATTTTCTTACATACAATTGAATAGCCAAAGAATCATGTGCCAGAGTTAAGATTTGAAGCAGTTCATTATAACTAAGAAAACAGAAACGAGGAAATGCAAGTTGTTTTCTTTCCAAAAATTTAATTAAGCCATTCTGAATGGATTCCAATATGTGATTACTATCTTGTAATAATTTCATTATTATTTCATCACTACAAACAGCAAAAACCTAAACAATAAAGATATTTTTAATAGAGTAATAATTAAAAATTCACTTAATTTTATCTTTTCATTCACATAATTTTAAATTTTAAATTTAATATTTTTTAAAATATTAATATCTATAAAGAAAATGTTAATATGTGTACTTTATAATGTCTAAATTCTTTCAATATAGAAAAAAATTTGATACTTTCATTTTTTTAATATTTATTTTTAATAATTATTACATCATAAATATTACTCATTTTTGGTCCTGTTATTTATTTTTATTTCTTATTACTCAAATAAAATAAAAGAATTATATAACAGAAAAACAAACTATTTTATGTTAGAAAATAATTTGTATATAATAGTGAACTCCAGAAAAGCTCATATAGTATAATATNCATGCAGTGTGGCATAATTGTCTGCTGACCAATCAGTGGCTGTACTTTCAAAAAGCCAACGGCCACTTTCAACCATCTGTCGATGACCGTTACAACTAAAAAAACTTCGTTAGGTCTTACTTTCAGGGGGAGGTCTTATATTTCGCAATTCAGCAAAATCTGTGGTAGGTCTTATTTTCTGCGGATGTCTTATTTTCGGGGAAACACAGTAGTTAAATTGTAAAAAACAATAAACTATTCATATTTAACTACAGTATAACAACTATAAAGTTCAATTCACAACAAAATCAAACATAAATGAGCAATTACTTATTGTGACATTGTCACAATACCAGGCTGCAACTTTTTAACATATTTTAATTTAAAAGATCACATGACTTCTGGTCCAGACTGAAAGTTTACATATAGGTAATTGAAGCCTCTAGTCCTAAACTTTCCATATCTGGTCTTGATTTTCACCTATCTAATTCTATTTTCAAGATTAAAAATGGACTGGTGGTTAGCTGGACAGACAGACAACATTGGGAATCTATAGTTTTACAATTTAAAAACTTCATCCAATCAAAACTTCACAATAAAATAATTTATTCTTCTTGAACTAATTTAGTTTAATGTTGTTATTAATTAGCCTGCTATTTCTAACAACTATTTAAAAGTTTTATTAAAACTCAAATTCTTTCTGATATATATAATTTAGTAATTATGCAAACTTTGTTCAAATAAGACAAATGACGGTAAATAAATCTTTATGAAATGAGGAATAATAAATAATGCAATTTGAATATTTATATAAATCTGCTGGTATTCAGAAATAATTGATAATGATAAAAACAACTCAGCAGATGTTATATTTAAAAATATATTATTTAAGTTTGTAGAACATATAAATAGTATAGGAAGATCTATGTTGATTACACTTATATCAAATACATATATACATCTAAAATAATTTAATATACTTTTTCTCACACTGTTTCATTATTTATAGATTTACTATATATCAAAAACTGTACAGTATCTATTGTTATAAGTAATAGTATACTGAAACATGAGAAATAACAAATTTAATATTTTAAAATAATAAGTTATTAATAATAATGTTTGAGAATCATTTATTTACTCTAAAAGTACTCACATATTTTTTATCCTTACACTGTTCAGTAACTTTAATCCAGATACGAATAACAGAAAGAAATTGTTTGCTTTCCATTTTCAGATTTTCAGTTATGTCTTTTGCATTAAATATGGGTTCTAATGTTAACCAAGAATTTTGACATTTATTCATTGCTTCTAAGCTACACTATTCATATTCAAAATAATGATAGTTAGATTTCTATTAATAAAATATTTATAAGAATTTATTCAACTATTCTAGAAGATTAAAGCATTATTAAATACATTTTAAGTTAATCATTTTAAATAAATGAATATACCTGACATGCAATTAGTGTCTTCTCCCAACTTTTTAGCACCTCAATAAATTCTTCTTTGCAAGTGGTATAAATTGTTTTTGTCATAGCTATTTGATCATCTAAAAGCTGTATGCAGTCATCAGGAATAATAATGTTTGATAACTCAGTATCTTTATAATGTGCAAATTTAAATGTAAAATGTCGCCACTCTTCTTTCATTTTTTCTAAAGCCTTAAATTTTTTAAATTTATTTACTCATAAGGTTTAAACAAGTTAATACAAAAACTAACAGAAGTTGAATACCTTTTCAATAGCATGTTCTTTCTTCGCTTCTTCTGCAATTTTCAATATTTTATGCTGATAATTATGTAATCCAAGTTCTATACATTTTTCTATAGTTAAGTCCATTGATTTTGGATGTAGTTCAATTCCGGTTTCTTGAGATAGCTAATAAAAATTTGATGTTAAATTCTTTAATAAACAATATACCATAATTGATATATTAAAATATTTTATATTACCGTGTTTCCCCGAAAATAAGACAGTGTCTTATATTAATTTTTGCTCTGAAAAATGCGCTAGGTCTTATTTTCAGGGAATGTCTTATTTTTTCCAGGAAGAATTCACATTTATTATTGAACAAAAAAATGCCCAAGTCGAACTTAGACAAGAGTGACGTATATCCGGTGTGTCGAACTGTCGCCTTTTTATAGCGTCAACATCGGACTCGATGACCAATTAGTGCTTACTGAACCGTAGCANTATATGTCTGTAGAAATAAAAAAATTATCTTCAAAATTTATTCAAATTTAGTAAAAATATAGAATTTAAGTTAATTTTAAATATAGTATAAATCACTCAAATCAATAATATTTAAAATGTTTTTTATATAAAAAAATACTGCCTAAACTTGAAAAACCCTCAAATTTTTACAAATGAATTTTTTCTTTCATGTAACTAATTTCAATTTAGAAAATTCATAATATGAAAGTTTTAAGATTTAACTTGTAAGATTAAAGTTTAATTATCAATTATTATGAAAACTGTAGACACTAAGTATTTTTTATTTTTTAACTTCATTTTTGTTTTTATTATTTTTATCTCTTTTTAAAAAATTTTAAGTAACAAATTTGTTTTTAACTTTACAGTATTATATTAATAATAATAGTAATAATAATAATAAATGCTTTTTATTAGTCTGGCATAGCCCTTGGCACAAGTATCAGCTGAACATGACATCTGCAACATAATAATAACTCTCTTGCCAGTCACCATCTTGCTGTGGTGAGAGAGCTCAGTAATTCTGATGAACCACAAAGTTATGCTAGCTAGAACACTTGCTCCTGGAAGGGTTATCCAAGCCAGTGAGGTCTGTAGGGAGAAATGAAGATCTCCACAGACCTCACTCAATGTTAGATCTCCACAGATCCACATCTGTGGAGATCTAACAATGGTAATAACACGATCCAAGTGTAGATGTTGCCCAGGTTAACAATATTTACACTCATGAGTTAGGCAGAGGCTCATGTTTGAAAAATATATCACAATCTCCCTTGGCCACTATGGTGAAAGCAGCACTGGTCCAAGTATGGATACTGCAATGCCCACACCAGTTGTGAGAAACTGGCCGAACCCTGACGTTTCTGAGGCAATTCAGTCACAGATCACTAAGGCAGGTAAACCATGCTAACAAATGAAATGGACATCAGAAATGAATGAGTTTATCATCCATACTTACTTCATCATCACAAAACACAAAACAGACATGACAGCATACAGACAACAGTTATATCACTTGTTCTCAAGTACAAAGGGCTGATATGTTCTAGTATCGTTTGTGGTATAAGGTTATGTATAATTGTTAATTTTTGATTAACAACAATAAAAAAAAACTATTATACATAACAATCTTATACCACAAACAATATTAGCACATATCATACAACAAATTGCAGAACAATTATACCAACAAACAAATACTCCCAACATCAACAACAATCACATTATCCATCAAGATACATGCATTGATACATGCACTGTTCCTACCACCACTATTTTCACTAATCAACTTACTGACAATATCAACACTTCTTCACTGCCTGAAATAGATTCAGGTTTAATTCATACTCTCGCTCTTCTTTTTCAAGAAGCACTCACTAAATTTACAGGCACTGACCCTGCACAATGGCAACACATTCCCAAAATCAACACTTCTAAATTAGTAGGAAAAACACTACATTTTGTGAATGCTTACATATTACCAGATTACACTCATTCTATTTCTACATTCTCAGACATCCACATACTAGTCTATGCAGGTGAAGTTATAGTAGTGACTTGACATGGAATAAAACTGCATCCACACACAGATCAAAAACATTTCAGAAGCCTGCATAGTAAAGAAGAATAGAAATACAAATAAACAATATTAGTGTTGAGTCCATAAATTAAATGACTCTTGTTAACGTATATAATTAACTTTATTATAATCAAATGTAACTTTGTGCCTCCAGGTCTAAGTATCACTACAGCTAACATATGACTGATCGAAGACAAATGAACACAACAAAGATCAGAGGTGCAGGGTTACCTAACTAGGTCAAGAGGCAATTTGGTGTGGGTTATTCCATGGAGGTTTATATACTGTGGTGTGACGGGTTAATGAAAAACCATATTATACAAGAATACACCACGTATTAACACAAATTTCAACTAAAGATGGAGGAAATTATTTATTTACAGTTATCTCCAAATTAATTTTAATACATGATCTCAAAACCGTCTATAATACAAAATTGTTCCTCTTTTTCTCTATTTAACAAGGCTCGTATATCCGGTTCCACGTGCAGGTCCTGAAGCCGACCAGTACACAATCCGATGTGACCATATTATAATACTACTTATACTAACAACTTAAAATATAAACTAAGATAATTTAGGTTAGAAAAAGGTATAGAAAGGTTAAATTAGAAGGAAATCCCCCTTATCTGTACGACAAATTGGGCAGTCTTCTGACGTACACTCCCTGACCACATGGACTTGTTCCCTTCTCTCCTCACGTGGTTCTCCCCTTGCTTGCTTCTCCCAGAATAAATAAGAAAGTAAAGTCCTCCTATGCTGCCTTGTCGGTTGTTGCCCCCTTTTCAGTCCAAAACTAGCCAGAAAGTGTATATAGATTAGAAGATTCAAACAAGGAAAAAATAGTGCGGGTTATTTATGTAGAAGAGGAAATTATAGATAACAGAATATTATCGAATAAAACATACATATACATGGTGGGATACACCACAATACATAACAATTAGACAGCAGCTAGACAAGCTGACATGATATGTTAAAAACAAAACAACACCTAAATTAATGAAACAAATAAAAAACTTTTTCAAAAAAGCACACATTGTAGAATACTGTACATTGATACACTGAAACAAAAACTTGCAGCCAAAGCATGGCGACTAATAATATAAAATTTGTTCTGTTTGGAAACAACAAAAATTATTCACAAACAATGAAAATGAACCTGGGCTAGTGTAAATTCAACAATTTTAATCTTCTTTATTTTTTGTTCAAAGTATTTTATTTCACAAATGCAGTGAAGGAAATTTGTAAGATTTTCCCACCAATAACACTTCTCCATGAGTGACACATTTTCTGAAAATCTACTTATTAAGGAAAATGAAAAAAATCATAGATTGGAGCAATTTTACCAAATATGGGCATTAGAGTGGCAGGAAGAAGACCCCCAAATAAAAGCTGGAGGACAGATAATGAGACAGTTTACCTGCCTAATTTTTGTGTGTTAACCTCCTCGCTGTCTTCGACTGCCACTTTTCTTAAACTCCTGTCAAATTTTTTTTATTGGACCTTCACCGCTTCCCTTAATGAACAAGTACCTGAACTTTACTCTTGAATCAAGAATTATCCAGACCAAGCCTTCCTCCTTGAAACATCAATGATCACCACCACTAACCTTTCAAATATTTATCAACTTGCATATGAAATTGTAAACACTCTCTCTCAATTTGACATGCTTTTAGCATTAGACCCTCCCACTAATTCTATTCCCTTATAAAATTTTTATAAACTTGAACAAATAAATGGTTGTTATTGAATGGTTAAGTGTATAGTGGAGTGTGTTATTTCCAGGCTTCCTTTCCTCTCTAAAATTTCCCTCTTTCATCCGCGTAAAAGTCCTACATATGTGGCTGCTAGCACAGTTTGAAAGTTCCTGGAGCTGAAACATCACAGGTGATGTCAGCATCCTGTTCACAAAAAACTCTTCTACAAGAAAATTAATACCACTACTGATTCCCAACACAATGGCATGCCAACTGAATAAGAGCTCACAAATTATTGGTCTTCTCTTTTGTCTACTGCAGTCAGGCACAATGCTGAAGCAGACTGGATCAAAGAAGAGAATAAAGACATGCAGGACACACCTAGTATGCACTGTTTTGAAATAAATACACAAGACATCTGTTGAACAATGCAGAAAGCATACAACTGGACAACATTCACAATTTCTGGTACAAAAATTCACATCCCTGCATCAGGAACTAGCTAAACATTTAACTCATATCATCAACAATCCACAAGCTATACTAATTTTTCTCACACAGGGCATCATTTACATGAAACCAAAAACAATGCCAAAGACCCCGCACAGTACAGACAAAAGAGGCTTCCAACACTTTACAAGATTCTTACCTCTGGTATTGTAAACAAAGTATACAATCATATTAATGAACACAACATTCTTACAGAACAACAAAAAGGCTGCCACATAAATCACAAAAGTTGCAAAGAACAACTACTCATTGACTCTATTATCCTATGGCAAGTTCATAAACAACACAGAAACATACACATGGCATACACTGATTACAGAAAAGCTTCCAACAGTGTTCCACACACACTTGGCATCTAAAAAAATCCATCTCCAGCTCATTAATTTCATTGGCTCTACCATACTTCACTGGAGAACAACATTACATCTTAACCTCCATAACACTCACATAAAAACAAATCAAATACATATCAAACAAGGAATTTTTCAAGGAGATTCCTTGAGTCTGCTTTGGGTCTGCCTTGTGCTTAACCCTTTATCTAACACATTGAAGAAAATATAATATGGCTACAATATCAGATACAACAAAACAACACTGTTTATATTATCACACTGCATTTAAATGGATGATATCAAACTTTCTGCATCTTCATCATCTCTTATAACTACACACACATAGTCAAATGATATACAAATGGAGTTTGGTCTAGATAAACACTACACATTGAAAAAAGAGTTCCAAAGAAAGAAGACTTTGTACTCAGAAGTGAAAAAATTATTGAGTCCATGGAAGAGGACAAGTTTTACAAATATTTAGAATTCCAATAGTCCAAACTTACAGAACATGCATTAATAAAACAAAAGTTAACACTTGAATACCAGAACCAATTCCATGCAGTACTAAAAATACACCTAAATGCAAAACATACTATTAAAGCTATTAATACATACCCTGTACTTGCTTATTCTTTTGGAGTCATACACTAGACAAACACAGATCTCAAGCAACTCCAAAGGAAAACAGGAACAACACTTGAAACTGGTTGCTGTGAATAGTACACAGCAACCAGTGTCAACCAAGTATAATCCACTCCACACAGTATAATAATAATAATAATTATAATAAAGTTTATTGTACAAAATAAAAATTGCATGAAATAAAACCATTTTTCAGATCTCTCTAAAAAAGTGCAATACAAAGAACAACATCATACCATAATACAACACAACAAATCAAATAGTGCCAATCTAATTGACATTAGAGATAAGATTGGCATCTATAATAAGTTTAATACTTAACTTAAATTAATGAACTGACTTATAAAAATTTTGAAAATTTTGATCAAAAACCTTTAAATTTATTTTTACATAATATTAAATTCTTCTAAATTTAACAAAAGTATATTTTTTGATTCATTTAACACAAGATGTGTTACAATTTCAACACTTGGCGATATTCCATCTTTATTTAGTTGATACGGTTACAAGTACAATAACACTTTTGTCACCAAAAGGAAGCCATCCAGAAAAGTTATCAAGAACAACTCTCACATTGACTGAGGAAAAGCAGTGCCCGAAACATATTATTATACTTGTAACCATATCAACTAAATAAAGATGGAATATCGCCAAGTGTTGAAATTGTAACACATCTTGTGTTAAGTGAATCAAAGAAATTAGAAAAAACAGTTTCAGAAGATTAAAAAAGTATATTTAATAATTATGATAATATTAAATCTTTAAAATTTGTATTATTCTTCATTGTACTATAAGTTCCTGAAAATCAATAACATTCCTTACATCTAACATGGTAATTATAGTAAATAACTAAATACATTAATTCCTTACCTGTTCCCAATACTTTTCTTTCCAACCAGGATGACAAATATTTTGAATAAATGAAATGAATTGCTTAAAATTATCAATATCTTTTTTTGTTTTTGTAGCTACGTTTAAAATACCTAGAAATTGAAAAAAATTATATTATATGCATTATATGACAATGCATGAATATATGCATGCATTGTCATATAATGCATGCATATATGCATGCAAATTCATACACATGCATATAAACATATGCATGCAAATATGTCACATATATGCATGCATATATGCATGCAAATTCTTATGACAATGCATGCATATATGCATGCATTGTCATATGCAATGTCATATGCATTATATGTCGTATGCATATGCATTATATGTCATATGCAATGTCATATGCATAATGACAATGCATGCATATATGCATGCATTGTCATAAGAATTTGTATTAAAAATTATAAATAAACATTTTGATTTTCAAAATTGAAATTTGGAGAATTGAAACTGCCATCTGACCACTTCCTGTTTCCCAAATTAAAATTTGCTTTGAAAGGAAGACAATTTCAAGAAAAATTCTGTACAGAAGAAACTAAATGGCAAATAGCTAAAAGATCTTTTTTGTGAGGGCATATGTAAATTACTAGAGTATGCAAAAATTTATATAGATTATGAAGGAGTGTATTTTGAAGACTGTTGCTAAATTTAATCCTTTTTGCCAAAATGTTTTTTTTATAAATTCAGTTCCCAAACTTAGCAGACAAATCTTGTATGTCAAATTCAAACAAAATGTTTACATTTAACTTAACAAACTACCTAACAAGAAGTATAATTGTGTGAACAAACAGACTTGGAAAGGGGGCAAATATAAAAAGTATACATATTATTGTTTTTTAACTCTTTCTACTGTATGCAATAACAGAACCTTTTAATCATTCTATTATGGGTTTGGCCAGGCCTACAATGGAGCAATCAGGTGGTGAGAGACAAAATTGACATATCCAAAACAAATTGCCAATAAAAATTTCCTAAGTACCCAGATCTGAAATAGAACCCAGGTCATCAGAATGGCAAGCTGATACATACCTTTATTGACTCCACCTCTGGCCATCCAAACAAAACTTAACAGAATGAACCATAGACCTCACAATTAAATTATTGTATTACACTTAAAAAAAAAAAAACATATTGATGTATAAAATAATGAATAATGTTAATGTTTTGCAGTCGTTAAATAATTTAAGTTTGTAATAAAATTTTAATCATTGTATATGATACAATATTCATTTTGAAAAATTAAAAATTACAATAAATTTGATATGTTCTGATCAAATTTGTAAATTTAATTTTACAGAAGTCTCAAGTCTCTTGCTGTTTTCCCAAAATGCAAGATAAAAAACATTTTGAAATTTCCTAGGAATTCCCAAGTCAGGGATGCTAGTAAATAACCAATTTGAGCCTACTCAAAACTGGACTCAAGTGACAAAACATGAAGAAATCAAAATAACAGTTAAATGTTTATGCAGATGACAATGTAACTTGTAACACAAACTACTTTTAACATGAACAATTTTCTGATCACTGTGACTATTTATGTTAACAAGGTCCATCTGCATTAACTTTTCTTATTGGTAAACAATATTTGTTCCTAATTCATCAAATTAGCTTTCTTTCATTGTTATGTTCATATATTCTCATAATAGCACACTTCACAGAAATTTTAGTAAGCAAACTTTTAAAAAGATATGATAATATATGTGAACATAACGATGAACAACAACTAATGCTTAAACCTGAAATTACAAATGCAGTTATATGCATAAATATTCTGGTGATAATATTTTAATTTTTTAAAAACTTATATTCAGATGAGCATTACATTGCTTGACATACTAACAAGAAAATTAAACAATAGTTGAATAGGCAATACAGGAAATTGAAATAACCACTATAATGTTAAAAGAGACCAGATTTTTTAAATTCAAAGAAAAAGCTAAAATATATATAAATAGCCAATATACTATTATGAAAAACCAATATATGTCTGNCATTTACATATATGGAATATTTAGTAATTAACTTTAATGTATTTAGTAATTAATTTTTATTCAAAATTATTTAAAACTGGCAAGTTCATTTTTCCACTTTATTTAATTACCTAAATTAATTCTATCTTTTTAATTTCTGTGTTTTATCTTCATTAAATAAATAAATTTATTTATTTATTTAATTCTTTTTACCTCTTTGCCCTTATTGTTTTACATTTCTGTGTATATATATTGTCTACCTGGACCTTGTTTATTAATAGAACTTATTATACTGGTGAAGTTTCTGATTAGCAACGAGAGAGAATCTTAGTCAAAAGTCAAAACAAAGATATTTCTTTATTTATCAGAAACTTCACCAATATAATAAGTCCTATTAATAAACAAGGTCCAAGTAGACATTACTTATTTATTTTATACATAAACTGTCTACCGACAAAAGATATCCACCCGTCAATTAACAATAGCACCAACAATGAATTACAATTAAAACCAAAAATTAACAAAGAATAAAAACTATGATTTATGAAATAATGCAGTATATGTTAATCAAACATCAACAAAATTTGATCATCAACAAAAATGCTCATTTTATTCAATTTAATGTTAAAAACAAAAACAATGTTTAGTAAGAATAATATATAAGAAACAAAAAAATTTATTTATTTAAAATTAACATAAATATAATAAAACACTAAAGAATTTCATTTATAAACTCTTTATGAGTATTATAATGCTGGTATTATTGAAAATGCTTACATTATCTTCATTAAAACATGATTTATTAAGAATTTTCTTCATTTTACTGATTAATATATTTTATATTCATACAAATCATTATTTAAACTACTTTTATATATAACCTATTAAAATGTTAATTATAAATTAGAAACTTATTATAAGGTTTAAAAAATGATTATTATAGTTTATTGAAATTAATATTAAATTTATATCCATAAATGAAACATTAGTACTATAGTTAAATAAATAAAAAATACACATAATTAAATTATTAGTAGTTAAGAGAGAATTTAAGAAATTTTATTTTCCTAAAATCTTACTTTTGTTGGAAGTCATCATCAGATAAATTAAATAAAAATTCATCCAAAATATCATATTCTAAATAAAATACTTCTGCTTCTTCCTTAAGAGAATCAATCTCAAAGGGAACATTTTTTATCCATTCTTTCATTTGAATCATATCTTCAATATTTTCAGGAATATAACATAATTTAACTTCAATATTATTAAATTTTTCATATATCTGTAATTTTTATTATAAACATAGAAATTTATCAAATTTAGAATTTAATAATTGATTTAAGAAAATAATTCAAACAATTCAAAACATAGGACAAACCTAAAACTTTAAATTATATTATCAAATTTACATAAATAAACTACAAAATTGAAATTATTCATCTAAAATATTTTGTTTAAACCCAAAACTTTTATGGTATTTCTTTAATATAAAAAACTTACAGATAAAAGCTCAAAGTTTTCTTCCAAAACTTTCTGATCTTTATGCAATAAAACAAGTAGTTTTTCTTCTGTGATAAACTGTTCATGAGTTTTAGTAACTAATAAATGTAATTTATATGGATAAGTAGTTGTATCCCATCTAAAAAAATTTTTAAGCAGGTATAAATATTCCAATATTTTCAAACAAAAACAAACTATTACTATTTAAAACAGTTAAATAAATACAAAATTCTAACATTTACATATATGGAATATTTAGTAATTAACTTTAATGTATTTAGTAATTAATTTTTATTCAAAATTATTTAAAACTGGCAAGTTCATTTTTCCACTTTATTTAATTACCTAAATTAATTCTATCTTTTTAATTTCTGTGTTTTATCTTCATTAAATAAATAAATTTATTTATTTATTTAATTCTTTTTACCTCTTTGCCCTTATTGTTTTACATTTCTGTGTATATATATTGTCTACCTGGACCTTGTTTATTAATAGAACTTATTATACTGGTGAAGTTTCTGATTAGCAACGAGAGAGAATCTTAGTCAAAAGTCAAAACAAAGATATTTCTTTATTTATCAGAAACTTCACCAATATAATAAGTCCTATTAATAAACAAGGTCCAAGTAGACATTACTTATTTATTTTATACATAAACTGTCTACCGACAAAAGATATCCACCCGTCAATTAACAATAGCACCAACAATGAATTACAATTAAAACCAAAAATTAACAAAGAATAAAAACTATGATTTATGAAATAATGCAGTATATGTTAATCAAACATCAACAAAATTTGATCATCAACAAAAATGCTCATTTTATTCAATTTAATGTTAAAAACAAAAACAATGTTTAGTAAGAATAATATATAAGAAACAAAAAAATTTATTTATTTAAAATTAACATAAATATAATAAAACACTAAAGAATTTCATTTATAAACTCTTTATGAGTATTATAATGCTGGTATTATTGAAAATGCTTACATTATCTTCATTAAAACATGATTTATTAAGAATTTTCTTCATTTTACTGATTAATATATTTTATATTCATACAAATCATTATTTAAACTACTTTTATATATAACCTATTAAAATGTTAATTATAAATTAGAAACTTATTATAAGGTTTAAAAAATGATTATTATAGTTTATTGAAATTAATATTAAATTTATATCCATAAATGAAACATTAGTACTATAGTTAAATAAATAAAAAATACACATAATTAAATTATTAGTAGTTAAGAGAGAATTTAAGAAATTTTATTTTCCTAAAATCTTACTTTTGTTGGAAGTCATCATCAGATAAATTAAATAAAAATTCATCCAAAATATCATATTCTAAATAAAATACTTCTGCTTCTTCCTTAAGAGAATCAATCTCAAAGGGAACATTTTTTATCCATTCTTTCATTTGAATCATATCTTCAATATTTTCAGGAATATAACATAATTTAACTTCAATATTATTAAATTTTTCATATATCTGTAATTTTTATTATAAACATAGAAATTTATCAAATTTAGAATTTAATAATTGATTTAAGAAAATAATTCAAACAATTCAAAACATAGGACAAACCTAAAACTTTAAATTATATTATCAAATTATCAAAAATATAAAAAAAAACTATAATGTGACATAATGTGAATCAATGACATAGTTTGATAAATTCAAACTATGTTATTGATTCCAGAATATTTATTGGATACTTAAAATATGACACAAAAAAGCTAAACATTTTCAATGTGACTATCATATAAATATTCACTGGCAACTATCAAGTTGGATTAGTTCAATTGACAGAGACTGAATTCCTTTTCTGAAGATCATGAAAAATTTATCTTTATTGATGATTTAACAATATAATTAAAGAAATACAGTAGAGCGTCGATTTTCCGAATCAATTGGGGACTGGGGTTGTTCGTATAACTGATATTTCGAATAACCGATTTATGTACGAAAAAATAGTTTAACGTATCCGATGTTGAAATAAATTCTATGACTTTTTTCAATTCACATAAAAATAGTGCATCCTCATAAAAATAAATATTCCCAAAAATCTACTCTAAAAAAGGTCAAATGCAATTGAATTTTTTTCTTTAAAACAACAAAACTAAAACTTTTTGGCCTGAAAAAACTAGAAATAATAAACTTATTTTTCAATTATAGATTAGAAGCTTTATGAATTAAAACATTTAAATTATAACAAACATTACCAGGAATATTGCCAAATATTTTACAAGAATGCTGCATAACTCTAGAAATTTCCATTACTGTTTTTTCTATAGTTTCAGCATCTACATCCTCTATGTTGTTATGCATCCATTTATCATACAACTGAAAATATTAAAAAAGTAATCGTTAGAACAAATAACACATCTACTATAATACCAAAAATGTCTCATATTGATCCAATGATTTTAAAAAATATTTATATAATATACTGGTATATGAATTTTAAAAATCAATTTTATCAAATTAACCTTTTGCCATTCCAAAACTGATAACCATAGTTTATGGTATGGATCAAACTCTCTCTGTAATTGACGTATTTTTGAATAATCTGTTCTTGGTAGATGGAACAAAAATTCTCTGTTATTATATAATTGAGCTTTTTCGTGACATTCTTTAATTGCTTGATTCATCTGACTAAGATCATTTGTTATTTGATTTGTTTTATTAATATCAATAAATTCAGGTAAAGAAGCTACTTGCATCTACATAATAATTAAAATTTTAATTAGTAAATAATTATATTTATTCATATTCTTAATTATTAATATAATTTGACTATAATTCTAAATTTTAATGAAAAAATTTACTCATTAATAAATAATATATTTTATTTATTTATTTTAAAAATAATTGTGTACTTTTTAAATTAATTGTTTGTTAATTATCTAAAGGATATATTCAACAATTTATGTTTTATATTCATTTTTTCAGTAATGATTTGAAAATTTATACAAAAAAAATGAATTTTAAAAACAAAAATAAAAAACTTAAAATTAAGATTTACTTTTCTACATAAAATACATTACATAAATAAACTACAAAATTGAAATTATTCATCTAAAATATTTTGTTTAAACCCAAAACTTTTATGGTATTTCTTTAATATAAAAAACTTACAGATAAAAGCTCAAAGTTTTCTTCCAAAACTTTCTGATCTTTATGCAATAAAACAAGTAGTTTTTCTTCTGTGATAAACTGTTCATGAGTTTTAGTAACTAATAAATGTAATTTATATGGATAAGTAGTTGTATCCCATCTAAAAAAATTTTTAAGCAGGTATAAATATTCCAATATTTTCAAACAAAAACAAACTATTACTATTTAAAACAGTTAAATAAATACAAAATTCTAACATTTACATATATGGAATATTTAGTAATTAACTTTAATGTATTTAGTAATTAATTTTTATTCAAAATTATTTAAAACTGGCAAGTTCATTTTTCCACTTTATTTAATTACCTAAATTAATTCTATCTTTTTAATTTCTGTGTTTTATCTTCATTAAATAAATAAATTTATTTATTTATTTAATTCTTTTTACCTCTTTGCCCTTATTGTTTTACATTTCTGTGTATATATATTGTCTACCTGGACCTTGTTTATTAATAGAACTTATTATACTGGTGAAGTTTCTGATTAGCAACGAGAGAGAATCTTAGTCAAAAGTCAAAACAAAGATATTTCTTTATTTATCAGAAACTTCACCAATATAATAAGTCCTATTAATAAACAAGGTCCAAGTAGACATTACTTATTTATTTTATACATAAACTGTCTACCGACAAAAGATATCCACCCGTCAATTAACAATAGCACCAACAATGAATTACAATTAAAACCAAAAATTAACAAAGAATAAAAACTATGATTTATGAAATAATGCAGTATATGTTAATCAAACATCAACAAAATTTGATCATCAACAAAAATGCTCATTTTATTCAATTTAATGTTAAAAACAAAAACAATGTTTAGTAAGAATAATATATAAGAAACAAAAAAATTTATTTATTTAAAATTAACATAAATATAATAAAACACTAAAGAATTTCATTTATAAACTCTTTATGAGTATTATAATGCTGGTATTATTGAAAATGCTTACATTATCTTCATTAAAACATGATTTATTAAGAATTTTCTTCATTTACTGATTAATATATTTTATATTCATACAAATCATTATTTAAACTACTTTTATATATAACCTATTAAAATGTTAATTANTAATATTACTCACTTTACAAAGTTCACAAGAAAGCTTCTTTGCTAGCAAAGAGGTAAGACTCAATGCAATTTCTTTACATTTACTTATTAATTTTAATTTCACTGTTTCAAGATTTATAATAAAAGCACAAATTATTATTCTGTTTGGAATAGTTTCATTTAAATTTTTCATTTCTTGATAATAAGATAAAATTTCATTTCCAATTTCTTTGAAGCTTACTTCTTTCAATTCATATTCTCTAAATAATAATATTTTTTCTATAATTAATTCAATATTTAAAATATATTGTTAAATATAAAAAAATACTCATAAACTGAAAAGATTTTTGCAAACCAATTATAATAATTCAAAATACAAATTAATAGAAGATAATATTTCTTCATTGAAACATTAAAATAAAGAATTTTATTGTAGCATCATGTTAATTACAGAAGAAAGACCAAAAAACTATTAATTTCTAATTTATATTTTAAAATAATTTTCTGCTGCAGAAATTCTATATTTTTAAAAATTTTTAACTATGACTATATTTTGTCTTTTTCTATATATTATAAAATTATAAAATTTTGACATCATAAAACTATAGAGGCATGTTTTGTCATATAGTGCTAGAATCAGTAAAAATGAAGTCAATTTCCCTTTCTTAAAAGAAACTTCTACTTTTCATTGCATATTATGATTCTATATAAAGAATAAGCAAACGTTCATATGAAACATTTTTCAGAAAGATTACTTATTAGAAGTTAAAAGGATTTGAAGTTTTACATGGATGCCGCAGCATACACATGTATGTTTCTATGGATATCTGTGAAGGAAGAAAAAAAGGAAGAAAAATGCTTTAAAAGTAAAAACATAAAAACATTAAAACCAATAAAGATCTTTTAACCAGTTTTTATTGGTTTTAACATTTTTACTCCTTTTATTGTTCAATTTTTTCTACATTTTAACAAAAATTTTATTTTTATTTTACAGTTTTACTTGTTTTACCCCATTTTTAACAATTAGTTATTCCAGTAGTTACCATTAGTTATATTTTTAGTTTTATCATTATATGTAATAAGGACTGAAGAGGGGCATATGGCCAAAATGCATATCCTTTGTAAAAAACAGAAAATAAAAATCCATTTTTTTCATCAAAAGGAGTGTTCCTGTGTGATAAGTTCTCAAGAACAATTTTATGTTTGTTTCCAAGGAACAAACCCCAATTGAAAGAACAGCAAGCAATCAAGTATTGATACTACCATCTTGTGATCCTCAAAATCTAACAATTTTGGAGTAATGATTTTTTGGTAGAATCCATATTTTTCAAGTAGATTGATTAAAATGAACTATTCTTTGAAACTATAGATCAAATCATTCAAAACAAAAATAGTTTTTTTGGAATTAAAATTTTTAGTAATGGTGATTATAATTATAATAAGCTAACCTTAGGGAAAAATTATCATCTTGAAATATAGGATGATTTTGAAGTTGTATTATTTACAAAAATTAAATTTATGAAAAAAAAAATATATTGATTAAAAACAGATTATTAAAAATATTGCTTGTTTCAAGCAGAAATGAAAAAGACTAAGAATTCTTAATTTTTCTGCTTTCATAGTTTTCTCAATATTTCCATATTGAAACATTTAAAAAGCAATGGTTCTGATTAAAATAGGATTATTATTATCATTAAAGTAATTTTATATACTTATATTTTGTTATATTTAGGTTGTAAATAAGTTAAAGTAAAATTTTCATTTATCAATATAAAGATACTTAAATATAACATAAATTTTATTTTGAATATTCTATGTTCTTAATTATATTATAAAAATTATTTTTATAAAAATAGTTTTGTAATATTGTCCTTTCCTCAAAATCTGCAGCAACTGATGCATGAAGAGAGAAAAGATATTAAAAAAAAAAAACAGTTTGTTTACATTTAATACTTTCTTAAATGAAATTGAATGTAATTGTCAGCTTTATAATTAAAAGCAGACTTTGTAATTAATAAAATACTATATAGTAGTAAGGAACTTAAAAAAGTTTTAAGATACACTTATAAATAATTCTCATTAAATTTACAAAATATGAAAAAATACAGTTCATTAAATGTCAGATTATTGAAGTGTGAATATTGAGCAACATTAATCAATTATATACTAATAATGTAAAACAAGAAAAGCAAAGTTTATTTTGTCAATTTCATTGTCTAAACTATACACTAATAAAATGTAAAATTAATAATATTTTAAATTTAAACATTTGATTGGAATATATAAAATCAATTATAAATAATTGCAAATATCTATAGTTTAATTGAAATAGCTTCAATACTAGATAGAAGTTTAATACTCAGTATTCTTTCAAATTACTATTCGTTGAATGCTTGATATATACTATATAAAAACTATTCATAAAATATTGTGGCACACTAAATGATCATAGTAATAAATTATGTAAAATAAGTTTATTATGCATGTAGATAGCATTATGGAGTATATTCTACAAGGTGGTCCTAAAGTCTATGTGCAGTCTTATAGTTCAATAACTAAAGACCTATAATGTTAAAACTATGCTGTAAATAATATTTGAGAGCCTAGCTTTTGTAACTTTTTAGATAATAATTTTATTAATGTAGAACTAATTTATTTTTTATTATTTACAAATTCTATTAATAAATGGCAACAGTCAAAGAATAAGTAAATTGCAAGCTTTGGTTTGCAGAATTAAACTCAACAGTAGATATCAGAAGAAAGTATGCTATTCATTATATAATTTCTTTTAAGTGTGTATTTGTCATTAGTCCTACAAATAATTTAAAATCATATTTACAGTTGTTCAATAGAATACTTAGTTTATAAAATTTTAAACACCGTGTTTCCCCGAAAATAAGACAGTGTCTTATATTAATTTTTGCTCTGAAAAATGCGCTAGGTCTTATTTTCAGGGAATGTCTTATTTTTTCCAGGAAGAAGAATTCATATTTATTATTGAACAAAAACATTTCCAAGTCGAACTTAGACAAGAGTGACGTATATCTGGTGTGTCGAACTGTCACCTTTTCATAGCGTCAACATCGGACTCGATGACCAATTAGTGATTACTGAATCGTAGCACTATGCAAATGTAATGTTGGCATGATTTCCAGCCGACCAATTAGCCATCACCAGCCATAACGTTATGCAAATCTGTGATTACCAAGCCATAGTCTTATGCAAATCATGCCGTGTGGCGTAATTGTCTGCTGGCCAATCAGTGACTGTACTTTCAAAAAGCCAACCGCCACTTTCAACCATCTGTCGATGACCGTTGCGACTAAAAATAACTTCGCTAGGTCTTACTTTCAGGGGAGGTCTTATATTTCGCAATTCATCAAAATATGTGCTAGGTCTTATTTTCTGTGGATGTCTTATTTTCGGGGAAACACGGTATATAACAATTCAGAATATTATCATTTTAAAGTGAAGAATGAGGAAAAATTAAAAATAAATTGTTTTCAAAGCAGTTTCTTATTAAACTAAAAACTGCTGAATAGCTACTGGCAATTAAAAAAAATCTAAAATAGAAACAATTTGAAGTTGTTCCAAAGTTTCTTTCTATAAAAATATTATTTTATTTTATAAATTAAATTTGGAATTTTTATTAAAGAATATTTATAACAAAAGAAAATTTGTATGTATTTAAAATTAAATATAAAAGCAAATTATCAAATATATTTTGAAAAATTCATTATCTCATTATCATCATAGTCTTAAAATATATAATTTAAAAAGAATTTCATTTAAAATAATTTTTCTAAAACTCTCACATCTCTACAATTATTACTCATTAAAGATTTATTTTTTGTTTTACTTAATTACATATTTCTTACTTTATAATTTCTGACACAGTTACATTATGCATTTTCAAATACTTCTTAAAATTTTCAGAATAGGCATTTAAAGGTATAAATGATTTTTCCAGAGCTTTTATCATAAATTTTTTCCACTCTTCTATATATTTTTCAAATTCTCCAATACAATTTAGCATTGGTATTTCACCCCACAATAATTCTTCAAATACACTCTAAAATACATTTAATTTAAAAGTTGATTTTTAATAATTTAATTGATTTTAAATAAAATATAAATTTTAAATTTTGGTTCTTAAAATAAGTTAAAAAAGTTATCTAATAATGTTAAAATATATGAGAAAAAATATAATTTATTTTCTTATAACACCAATAAATTTTATTCTGGATCACTTCAATGATTCATATATTAATAATTATTGTTAATTTTAACTATAGTATAAGCCTGATCAATCTTTATTGATTTAGGAGAAATTCATCCTTATCTTGGGGAAAACATACATAAATAACAAAGATATGGTAAATTATGAAAGAAATATGGTATTATATACAAGTAAGTTTAAATATTAATCTAATTAAATAAAATGTATTTATTATTAGAGAAAATAACGAAATTAATTAATATTTTCATCAAAAACTATCAAATGGAAAATAATTCACAATTCTGTGTAATTTTCATTACAATCTAAGTATATTAAACCATCAAAAAATGAAAATAAATTTACAAATCATTTTACATATACAGTATATACAAAATTTGTGAATATGTCTCCTATTCACAAATTTTACATTTCAGATTTCCAAAATGAGATTTAAATAATTGATAATATTGATAGCATAAAAGAATTTTTTAAACTTAGAAACAGAAGGCCTCAGAAACTCACAAAATGAAAACATATGAAATACTAATGAGATAATAAGTGAATGAACAATTATACAGAGATAAGTTTCAGTAATCTATGTTTTGATAGATATATTCCTTGCATTATGATTGTGAGAATTATTTTCTTAAAGGACAAAAAGAGGTTTAAGCAACATTTATGATTAAGTAATATATGACTACTTAAAAAAAAATTTAGAATTTACTACATATATGCATAAAATTTCAGTAATTCAATATTATGCTTATTCTGAAACAAATATGAAGTAATATATGTTAATATAATATTAATTTACTGATTTTTCATTAAAGTAGAAAGCAAATCATTTTCAATCATCACAGTTTTTATATAAATTCATGAAAACTGGAGCAGGTTTACATGATTTTATATTCACTAGTGTTATGATTTAAATCACAACAAATTTTTTAAAAGCAATTAGTATAACATAAATGTATGATCATAAATCTTGCTATTTATAATATTTATGACTTGTTTCTTATATTTCTTTGTAATTCTTTACACAAAACAAATCCATAGATATGATAGATATAGATGCAAAATGTTAACAAACACTTCAGGAATCACTGTTTTATTAAATTAGTTATAATTCAGAGATCAAATTATCTGAAAAATAGATGTTTAAACTGAAAACATTAGAAATATATTTTACTAATGATATGCTTCAATAAACAATTTATATAATTGTCTTAATTAAACAAATCCGAAAATTAAAAATTACTTAAAGCGTTGTATAATTTTAAGGTGTTTGGCGTTAGTTTCATTGACTTTTTGAAGATTTGTTTAGAATTTTTTACTACAATTCAATGCAGGCTACTGTCAAGACACTAGCGACGTGAGCGTATTATCAATTTTTCCAAATATATCGACGAACAACCTCAAAAAGTCGAAACTTGAACTTGTATTAATGTGATATTTTGAAAAGAAGAAGTTAGTAACGGTTTTAAAATGGTAACTTTAACAATTTTCAATAAAATGTTTTTTTACTACTTTATAATAAACTATATATGTAACCATGTAATAGTAAATATATGAAGATTGTAAAACTGATAATGTATATCATTAAGGAACTCTGTTTACAAATACCAAAATTATATAATTTTATAAATTATGGTCTTTTTTACGNATTGACCCCTGGGGGTCAATATCGACCACTTTGGCGACCCCTGATCTAAACAATAAAGTAGTAAAATTATTTAAAACATTTTATTCTAGAAACAAGAATTAAATATAAATGAAATCTTAAAGTTAAATAAAAATTAAATATCATTTGATTAACTTATTGAAGATTTTAAAAATATTAATGCTTTGCTTTATTTCATCTGTGAATAAATATTTAGAGATTAAATATTTATTTTAAATAATTAATCATAAAAAATCATAATAAAAACTAAATTATCAATTCTGAAAACTTTTACATTAATTTCACTTTAGCCATATTTCAATTGTAAACTATTCAAAGGACAGTTAAAAACAACTTCAATGCCTGACAAATTTAACATCAAATGTATAAAAATAAAATATATTAATGTTTCTTCTATTTTTTGTAAAGTTTAAATAAAATATGTACAGTATTTAAAGAAAAATTATAAGAACATAATATTAAAAAAAATAGAAATTATGAAAGTTCTGTGAGATCATTCCACCATGATATAAAGGAAGTCACATATAGTTTGTATGAACAATAAAAAATGAAATAAACTATTAATACAAACTTTTAAACCAAAGTTTATGTTAACAGAAAAGTAAAATTAATGAATACAGAAACTATTCTACTCTCAGCACCGGGGTTAAATCTACACTACACTATCCAGAACCTGCAACCAGTGCATGATGTGTATATACTGTATATCGCTGTTGACAAATGTTTTCAAGCAATCTCTTTGTTCTTTTTCAGGTCGACTGGAATTCCCTGGACAGAGTGCATTCTATTTGTTGGGATCGAGTGTCAATTCTGACGGAGTGGGTCCTTTCTGACATGCACAGTCGTGTGGTGAGGGAGGAAGTGGCAGGTTGGTATCCAGAGTTTAAGTTAACTGTATAGCCACCGTATATGTTAGGGGGGCATAAGAATTTTAGAAAGGCTTAGGTGGGGCATAGCACAAAAAAGGTTGGGAAACATTGGTTTAAACATTATCTTTTTACAATTTTTATCTATTTCATAATAAAATTCATTTATTTTTTTAATGAACATAAAATGCAATAATATATCTTTTTCATCATTAAAAAAGTAATATAATTAAATTAATAAAAAACAATAGAAATTATAGCTTTGCTATAAATTTTAAATAAGTATGGTGTAATTAGTTTGTATATTTTAAATGAAATTTAGAAATTTAAATAGTTAATTTATTTAATTAAATTTTTTATGCAATAAAAAATAAGTTTATAAAAATAGGACTATAACAGATAGTTGTTATTAAGGAAATATAATCATAATTTGAATTGCCAAAATTCATAAAAAGCAATAAATTTATTACATTATTTGATGTTTCTTTGGTTCAAGATACAATAAGCTTTTTGAAAAACTATAAGAATTTTTTAATATAAAATATTCTGTAGAAAAATTGTTTTTATGTATCTGCTCCATAAGAACAATAACACAGATGATGAATTAATAATTTTTTTTTATTAATTCCAGACCAATATTTTTTAATGAATCAAATTTTTGAGTTAATCTTAACTATTATTATAAACCTTTATGTTATAAAGATTACTGGAACAGTAATAGAGTTTTTGCTTAATATGGATTATCTTCAAGTTCTAATTTCATTTATGATTTCTTTCTAAAATACATAAAATTAAGATATAAAAAGTACTGTTCTCTCAGTTTAGATACATTTTACAGAAATCAATATTTACAAAAACTGAGTATAACAATTTTTGTTTTTAAGTAATCACTGCATAATTTCAAGAAAAATAAGTATTATTAATTTCTTTTTAAAATATTACTGTATAAATTATATTAAATAAACTTTTTACTATATTCTACAGTTTTTCATATATTTATTAATGCTATTCATAATTTAAATCTAATTTTTTGCATATATGGCATTTGTTTAATATTACTTAAAGTTAATAAAACTCACTTAAATATACTACTTGAAAGGTCATTTTCCCAAATATATTCATCATTTAAATCCATTGCTGGTTTACAAAGCTCTACAATTAATTGTGAAAATGAACTGAGTCCTTTTTCTACCATAAATCGAAGAGAATCCTATTGAATTTAATAATAAAATTTATAATGTTCTATTCAATTTTTAATATTACAAAACACTATTTTAATTTTTATTATAAATAAATAAATATACATAATATATATAATGAGATATTCAAAAATATCTTGTAAGGTTGATATATTGTGAGATTCCATCAATCACAATGTTAGAGAATATCTACCATATGTTTCTGAAATAGTGGGACAAACTTTGGGGGATGATTCCTCACAGGAAAATAAATAAAAATCTGAAAATGGGTGTTTTTCAAGAAATCATCAGACCTCATGTCAGTGTCAAATGTAAAACAAATTTTATTACATACTCTCTTACATAACTTTCACAATACATAGCTTTCTTCATAAAAAATGTTCAAAATACTCTCCATGTGCACCTATGCATATGTAGAATTGTCAGAACATGGACTGCTGCACTCTTTCAAAGATTCCAGGTTTTCTACAAATGATGGTGAAAGTGTCAACAATGTGTTGCAGCATCATATCCACATTGCCAACAGAAGCAGCAAACACTAGTGCCTTCAGGTGACTCCAAGGGATTCAGACCAGAAAACATGGAAGCCATGACACCAGACCTGCTCTGCCTATCTGTGTAAATAAGTAACTTATGGTTTAGTACAATATACACATATTGATTAAAATGAGCTGGATTAAAATCACTTTAATGAAGAGTTATGTATGAAAATGTCTTGTACCTGACACTGTCATAAAAAGTTTGTTTCTTGAAAACGGCCATTTCCATAACTGATCATGCTCTTATGTTTATATGCCTTTTTCTTTATTTTCCTGTCTGAAATCATCCCCAAAGTTTGGCCCATTATTTCAGAAACTCTCTCTCTCTCTCTATATATATATATATATATTTAAAAGCAAACAATGCAAAGTGACACAAAAAATACATAACAAAAATGAGAAAAATATTAGAATCAGTTTGTAAAACAAACTGTATTAGGAATATTTACACTGTTATGTTATGTTTATCAATACACTGTTATATTGGTATGAGATATATAAAAAAGTTGTAAAAATTATAAAATTTTATTACATTTTTTTACATTGTTTTACTACATTTTTTTAAAAAAATGTAGTAAAACAACATGAAAATTCTTCAAATGAAAGATAACTACTCAAAAGTTGTTATTTTTTGAATGTTTGTTGAGATTGAAACACAATTTTCATCACATTAATTGCTAGTAATTTTTTGGCAATATATAAATTAAAACTGAATTCAAAGTTAAACTTAAACATTATTGGAAAATATTATTAACGATGCTGATTAATTATTATTAATATTGTAAAGAACAATTTTAGTTATTTACAATATTAATAATAATTATACATGTATATAACTAAACAAGAGTATTTGCATTGTTGTTACAATTATTTTACACAAATCACACAACTTTACATTTTTTAATTAACACTTAGTGCTCCAGATTTATATTTGCAAAATACTTTAACAAAACATATTAACAATAGTAATAAAACTGTCAATTAAAATACATTAGATAAAGTAGGTGTAGTATATGAATTTGAATATAGTTGCATAAATCCAAGCATATACATGAGTGAAACAAATCAAAAATTAAAAGTAAGAGTTAGCAAACATATCTGTGCCATCAAATATAATTATAATAATTCTGCTGTTGCCAGACATTGGTAATTTAGATAATTTTGAAATTAAATTAAATAATCTTAAAATACTGCAAAAGAAACAAAATACTTATAAAAGGCAACTTTTAAAATATTTTTATATTTAAAAAAAAAAACAAATAACAGAATAAATGATAATTTTGATAGAGAAATAGATATATGGTGGCATAATATAAATACAAAAAAACAGACAACACTGAATTAAAATAGTTATCTAGTAGCAAAAAATGGTAAATTTACTTAATTAATAAAAAATTAACAATAAATTGAAACTCAACTCAGCTTCTTTTAAACCTTTACTAAAAACACTTAACACCTTATATGCTGAGATATATTTATTATATATTTTATATTTATTAGATATAAAAAATTAACTAATTGTTGCTATATAATCCAAAAGTGGTTTAACTGATATTATATGTAAGTAACTGTGAAAACATTTTTATGGTACAATTTAACTAATAATATTGTAATAATTATCATCATCATCATCATCATCATACATTCCTGCTGATAACAAGAGTTGATACAGGTCAACATAGTGAAAAATCAAACTTTTATACTACCATCTACTACTTTCCTCCAAACTCTCCTATTGACAGACAAGTTTTTAGTCTGGAGAAAAGTTAAATTCCTTTCCTCTAAGGTCTGCTTAACACTATCAATCCATGTTCATCTAGGACATTCCTTTGGTTTTTTCTTTCTGATTTTAGTTTCAAATATCTGTTTGGCTAGTTGCTCTTCTCCCATTCTTTCTAAATGGTCAAACCACCTCAGATTAGCTTCACTTATTCTCAACTGAATATTAGTTACCTTGAGTTTTTTTTCTTATGTCTTCATTTTTAATATGATTTTGTCACTGTATTAACACCACTAATTTTTCTAAATACTATCAATCCTGCTGTTTCTAATTTTTGGTCAATTCCCTTATTTCTCACCCTTATTTCTCAGAACCATATGTTAACTTAGGTTAAAAAATTGTGTTGTACACAGCTAATTTTGCTTTATGAATTATTTCTTTCTTGTTCCAGATATATTTTCCAAGGTTTTGAGATCTGAGCACAGGAAAACCTGTGCTCAGATCTCAAAACATACTTTTTGCTGGATCTCAGGCTGTCAGATCCAGCCTACTTAACGACTCCTTCCTTCAGCTTCACAAACCACATCCAAAATGTTCTGTCTTTCCAGCCAAAAAGATAGTTCTCTCCTTTTTCATATCCCCAGGCTGTCTATTTTACCTATCAGACTAGTCCTTCCAAGATAGAGGGTCTACCCTAGAGTTGGTCCAACAAAGGAGCTGGTCCAAACAAGTTTACACAATAAACTGAGAGTCTGACAAAACAGTCTAACCAGAAGAGAGGACAAAAATATGGCAGACCATCACAGTATCAATACTGATTTGTGTTCCAGTAGCATATTCATCAATGTGTGTCCTGGTTCCCTGACCAATACAGTGGGGATCTTGTTGGCCTGCACAAAATCCCAGCTGGTATGACTTTCTGTTGATTTGATTTACCATGCTTAAAAGTTTAAAAGTTTTAACTGATAAAGAAAGCAAATAGGAAGAATTGAAGGTCTTGTTTGAACAATGATGGGTTTTTTCTATAGAATTTAAAACAAAAGATGAATTGTGTAGAAAAGACCAAAGTCAAGGAAAATGTGGTTAGAGAGGAGTCTTATTTAGTTGCAAAGTTGGCCTCTCCCCTGCCCTTTGACAGGTTTTGAATTGTCACCAGGTGATAATGAAAGACCAATCACAAGATGACTTTGAGGGAAAACTTATAAAAATGTATGATTCAAGAAAGCAAGATTTTTGAATCATTGTTTATCACTCATATCCCTTTGTGTGTCTGTCAACATCTGGTCATCTTCCTTGGAGTGACATTTGCTCTCTTGAAAACGTTCTCTTGCTTCAAGAATCATCCCTACTTCTAGGACCATCAGTTCGAAGCTGAACAAGGTGCCCCAGGGCCAATGATCTTGGAAACATCGAGGAACCAAGAGAAAACAGCCTAAAGAACTTTCGGTCTTTTATTTGGTTTCTCTCTGCAATAATTGTAATAATGGAAAATTAGCTCTTTTGTAAGATAATGTTATTAAATGGTTTAAATGATGGACACCTGACTCAAATATTCTTACATATGGTTGTTGTGATCCTTCAATTCTCTTGATATTTCCACCCCAGTCACCTCAACCTTACAAAGGCTCAAAAAGATTTGCCACCTAATGTATACAATTATTAAGCTAGCTGATACATGTTATTCATAATCAATTAAAACAAACTGAACAGGATATGAAATATAGCCAAATTTAAAAAAGAAAGAAGATGAAAGGAAAATATATGCAATATACTCTTTCTTAATTATTAACTTGCAATATATGCAAGTTAATAATTAAGAAAGAACTTGACATCAGTTATAAGAAATGAATGTTCACATTGTATAATGTTGTAAAGTATCATTACAGTGTCTAGTAAGTTTGTTGAAATTTTTGATATTATTGTGATGTTGAAGATCTTAAAATGAAAATCAACACTAGATACTGTTACTGTGTTTAATAGATTTTAGAATAATTTTATTACTAATGTAATAAATATTGGCTTATATGGCAGTTATTTATATTTTAAAATTTTACAAATCAATATTTTAAATTGTGAAATTGATAATTTGATATTGTAAAGTTTGAAACAGAATATGTAATCCAGCTGAAGAAGGTAAAAATATCATTGAAATGTTTAATTTATATGCCTTTATGTCCATTCATATGCCAAGTAAAAATGTTATTTATCATTTGCTGTTGCAGGCACTGTTATATGAGTAAAAATACTTTTAAACCTTTTAAACATTATAATTTTATAAATGTGTTTTAACTTTATACACGTATTGTGGTATTATGATAGGAATTCTTCTGTGAATATTTATTTACATATTGAAATAATTAACAAAAGAAAAATTGTAAGTCATGCTAAAATCTATATATTATTGTTGGGTACTCTTAATATTGTATTGTTATAAATTTTTATAAATTTTATTTTAACACTGTGTTTTTGTAAACCTGCTAAAGAGGAACCTGAAGGACTTTATGTGTGTATCGGACCTTGAGGTCCAATACACACAAAGTATGTACAGGTGAAATACCAGGTGAACAATAAAGATAGTTTGTTTTCTCTGAATAAGTTTTCCTCAATTGCAGAAACCAAACACCAGTATAATAAGTCCTATTAATAAGATCTGTCCTAGTAGACATTTATATAACAAACTGTATCATTGAAATGATTCTGAAGCACTAAGTGTTAATTAAAAAATAAAAAGGTGTGTGATTTGTGTAAAAAATTGTAACAGCAATACAAATATGCTTGTATAGTTACTTATTATTCTTAGTAGATTGTAGTCAGAAAGCTTATAATGGATAATAATAGTTTTTAAACGGGGTGATTCTCTTGCTAGGAGACCCAAACATTCCTCAAAAACTGTTTTATTGCTTTATGAAAATTGACATGCACTTTGCTTATATCTTGCAAAATAAGGTCTTCTTAAAGCAATGTTGATAATGGCCCAATAAAGAACCATAAAGCAATAAAAAGTTATTGAAAGATGTTTGGTTTTCATTGCAAGAGAATCGCCCTGGATAGACCATCAATTAAAACATAAAATTAATAATAATTAGTGTATTAATATTAATTAATACACTAATTATTATTAATAGTAGTGTAATTAATATATTATCAATATCTAGAAAAAATATCCATGAAATTCAAAAGGCAGTTTTAATATAGAGTTTTTTAAAATTACATACATATATATATATATATATATATATATATATGTAATTTTTAAATGTATTTTGTATTATATAATATTATAAATTTTGTATTATGTATATCAATAGCTATGTTTAGTTACCTGCATTCTGTAATGAACTTGTATCATAAACTTTTTCATTTTTGAATTTTCATAAATATGCCAATCATTTTCATATATGTTATACCATCCTTTGTTGCATTCCCTTAAACCAGAACGAATAACTCTACAAAGGTCCTCTGTAAGTGTTTTATGAACATTCATGGAAACCTTAAATGAATAATCATTTCATTGATATTTGCATTTGAAATAGTATATCTTATTTACTTATAACAATATTCAATCAGTTGACTCCAAAGTATTTTTTTGATCAAGTTCAGGATCACTTGCTTTATTAATAAAATGAAAAATTATGAATTTCAAAACTTTTTGAGTTAATAATCCTTCTGCAATAACATAACAAGTTTATATTTAAAAGTTATATAATATTTGAAATGGACATTCCTTTGGTTTTTTCTTTCTGATTTTAGTTTCAAATATCTGTTTGGCTAGTTGCTCTTCTCCCATTCTTTCTAAATGGTCAAACCACCTCAGATTAGCTTCACTTATTCTCAACTGAATATTAGTTACCTTGAGTTTTTTTTCTTATGTCTTCATTTTTAATATGATTTTGTCACTGTATTAACACCACTAATTTTTCTAAATACTATCAATCCTGCTGTTTCTAATTTTTGGTCAATTCCCTTATTTCTCAGAACCATATGTTAACTTAGGTTAAAAAATTGTGTTGTACACAGCTAATTTTGCTTTATGAATTATTTCTTTCTTGTTCCAGATATATTTTCCAAGGTTTTGAGATCTGAGCACAGGAAAACCTGTGCTCAGATCTCAAAACATACTTTTTGCTGGATCTCAGGCTGTCAGATCCAGCCTACTTAACGACTCCTTCCTTCAGCTTCACAAACCACATCCAAAATGTTCTGTCTTTCCAGCCAAAAAGATAGTTCTCTCCTTTTTCATATCCCCAGGCTGTCTATTTTACCTATCAGACTAGTCCTTCCAAGGTAGAGGGTCTACCCTAGAGTTGGTCCAACAAAGGAGCTGGTCCAAACAAGTTTACACAATAAACTGAGAGTCTGACAAAACAGTCTAACCAGAAGAGAGGACAAAAATATGGCAGACCATCACAGTATCAATACTGATTTGTGTTCCAGTAGCATATTCATCAATGTGTGTCCTGGTTCCCTGACCAATACAGTGGGGATCTTGTTGGCCTGCACAAAATCCCAGCTGGTATGACTTTCTGTTGATTTGATTTACCATGCTTAAAAGTTTAAAAGTTTTAACTGATAAAGAAAGCAAATAGGAAGAATTGAAGGTCTTGTTTGAACAATGATGGGTTTTTTCTATAGAATTTAAAACAAAAGATGAATTGTGTAGAAAAGACCAAAGTCAAGGAAAATGTGGTTAGAGAGGAGTCTTATTTAGTTGCAAAGTTGGCCTCTCCCCTGCCCTTTGACAGGTTTTGAATTGTCACCAGGTGATAATGAAAGACCAATCACAAGATGACTTTGAGGGAAAACTTATAAAAATGTATGATTCAAGAAAGCAAGATTTTTGAATCATTGTTTATCACTCATATCCCTTTGTGTGTCTGTCAACATCTGGTCATCTTCCTTGGAGTGACATTTGCTCTCTTGAAAACGTTCTCTTGCTTCAAGAATCATCCCTACTTCTAGGACCATCAGTTCGAAGCTGAACAAGGTGCCCCAGGGCCAATGATCTTGGAAACATCGAGGAACCAAGAGAAAACAGCCTAAAGAACTTTCGGTCTTTTATTTGGTTTCTCTCTGCAATAATTGTAATAATGGAAAATTAGCTCTTTTGTAAGATAATGTTATTAAATGGTTTAAATGATGGACACCTGACTCAAATATTCTTACATATGGTTGTTGTGATCCTTCAATTCTCTTGATATTTCCACCCCAGTCACCTCAACCTTACAAAGGCTCAAAAAGATTTGCCACCTAATGTATACAATTATTAAGCTAGCTGATACATGTTATTCATAATCAATTAAAACAAACTGAACAGGATATGAAATATAGCCAAATTTAAAAAAGAAAGAAGATGAAAGGAAAATATATGCAATATACTCTTTCTTAATTATTAACTTGCAATATATGCAAGTTAATAATTAAGAAAGAACTTGACATCAGTTATAAGAAATGAATGTTCACATTGTATAATGTTGTAAAGTATCATTACAGTGTCTAGTAAGTTTGTTGAAATTTTTGATATTATTGTGATGTTGAAGATCTTAAAATGAAAATCAACACTAGATACTGTTACTGTGTTTAATAGATTTTAGAATAATTTTATTACTAATGTAATAAATATTGGCTTATATGGCAGTTATTTATATTTTAAAATTTTACAAATCAATATTTTAAATTGTGAAATTGATAATTTGATATTGTAAAGTTTGAAACAGAATATGTAATCCAGCTGAAGAAGGTAAAAATATCATTGAAATGTTTAATTTATATGCCTTTATGTCCATTCATATGCCAAGTAAAAATGTTATTTATCATTTGCTGTTGCAGGCACTGTTATATGAGTAAAAATACTTTTAAACCTTTTAAACATTATAATTTTATAAATGTGTTTTAACTTTATACACGTATTGTGGTATTATGATAGGAATTCTTCTGTGAATATTTATTTACATATTGAAATAATTAACAAAAGAAAAATTGTAAGTCATGCTAAAATCTATATATTATTGTTGGGTACTCTTAATATTGTANAAGCCTAACGTAAACTTTTTAAAATAATAATCGTGGCTATTGTATCGTTAAAAATTATTTCTTTATTTTTTACAAACAAAATAAATATATTGAAAAATATAAAAACAAAAAAAATTATACTTTAGAAGTTAATCTAGTATCAAAAATGTTCGATTCAGCACCATACACAGTCCTCAGAAAAACACTACACAAAAGTGCCAGTGCTGCCAGCTAAAACACACACACCAACAAAAAAAATATTGGAATAACCCAAGATATAGCCAAAGATTGCAGCGCCACAGCATTAACAAAAATTTAAATTTGCCCACTAGAATGCTTTTGGTTAACTGACGTTTCGGATAACTGGCTTTCGGATAAACGGCTCTCTACTGTAATTACTTATTTAAATCAGTTAGAATTAAGTGCTTTTCAAAATCAAATATCAAAATTACAACCAGAAAAACTGACCACAAAAATAATCTAAAGGACAAAATACAGTAAAATCTGTGAAAGCTGGAATCTGGGTAAGGCAGAAACCTTCCAAAGGTAGAAGTTCAAATATTTTTCAATAAAATGATTAACATAACTAATGCTCTCTGAAAGCCAGACCATTGAGATGTGGAAGGAATAAAATAAATTGTGCTATAGGCAAACAAATTTGGTTGCCTATTTGATATTTCTGCATCAGTGCAGTGCCATCTGTCAAGAAATAAATTATTTTTCATTAGAGAGAGTTTCAAAGTACACTGAAGTCTTCCATTTTCTTCTGCATCATCATTATTATTATGTTTGTGTATTTTTCCAACTAATGAAATAAACCTTTACAAAATTATTGACTTGTAAACTAAAGACAACAACATGATGAATAAGACCAACTAATAAGAATCTGAGCCTTTAAATCAAACAAGTTTTTAGCTATATAAAAGCTTTCAAGGCATTTGGAAAGTTTAAAGACAAAGAAGTTTTTGATAAGGCTACATACAGACTTTGGAATTCATATCAATAACTTCATTAAAAAACCAAAGACATCTAAGAAAATAATGTTAAATTGTTCTGTTAAAAAGTAAACTGTGCCTGCTTATTTATATATGAAATCTTTATTACATATACAGACATATATAACAAATGAAATTTGAATAGACATATGTAAATTGTAATAACAATTTATTTTTTTTTTTCCTAATCTCATAAAAGGGAAAATTTTAAGGGCATTTATATAGACAATAGAAAGCAATAAAAAGTGGTAAGACTCTATCCAGTCAATGGTAGAAAAGTTGCTAGACACAGAAAAAGAAGACAGTCTCATCAAGTTACAGCTTTTGCAGGTTTTACTATAGTAGAAATACCAATTATCTGTGTTGAAAAAGTTCTAGTGTAATCAAAATCCAGGTGACCAAAAAAATGTTACATCATATAGCTGCATCAATAAATTTTGATTTCAAGATCAAATGAAGGAATATAAAATAAAATCTAATGAAGATCAAAAAAGAAAGTAAAAATCCTGACATTTAATTCTCAAAAGTCAAGTGTAAAGGTCATCTTTTTGTTTTTTATGTGCATACAATGAAGACTATGCCTAATTGGATCAAATTCCAAATTGTAATAGAGTGAATGATTTAATCTGAAATAAATATAAACAAATGCTGTAATGTTCTTAACTTTCTTTCTCTCAAGTAAATCTAAACTTTCTAAAACCTAACTTTCCTTCTTTTCTTATTATTATATTGGTGTATATTTTTTTTTATTATTATTATAATAAAAAAAAATATACATCAATATAATAAAAATATTTTGTGATTCATTTTATGTAATAAACTTATACTTAATCAAAAATTCAAACTTCACCACAATAAACAAAATCAAGAATAAATTCATAATAATGGAGCACAGTCAACTTATAATTGGAGAGCATACAGTACCTTATGGAAAACATGTAACTGCAGTCTAGCATTGGCTGTGTCATTAACAAATCACAGAGCTTAAGTTTAACCCAGCAAGAAAATTTGGAGAGAACATATTTTTGTTATAAAATAATATATTTAAAAATTATACTCAATCTTTTTATAACATTTGAATATTTGTATTTTATATTTGAAATAAACAAATTAANATTATTATTAAATAAATATCAATATGAATATTTGAATATATTAAATAAATAAATATAATTATTATTGACAACAACTTTTTAAAATGATAATTACATATTTTACAGATTCTTCTTGAGTTTTTACAAATTCTTCTAATCTAGAAGCTTCAATTCTTTTTAATTTATAAAGCCTCATATCCTCAATTTTAATTAATTCTAGTATTATACCAACTAAGGCAAGTACAATTTCCTTTTTTGTCATAAAAGTATGATTACAAAACTGAAATCTCAATTCTTCAAACATGACAATACCATCATATTCATAACCTAATAAAATTAATAATTTTTGTAATAATTTTTAAAAATTTTAATCATTTCTTAAAAAATAAGAATTAAAATTTATAAATTATATTTAGTTTGTATCTACTTTTAAGTGTAATCAAAAAATGTACTAGTATATTATATTTTTTAAAATAAAGTAAATTCAATTGAGATACCTTTCTCAGATATTTTCATTTTCTTTTTTTCTGGTATGTTAATATTAGAAAATATATCTGGATATTTAGGAATAACTTCTCTAAATGTAAGTTCATTAAATGTATGATGATAATTTGAAATTATATCTTGTGTTACTTCAGAAATAAACATTTGATACCTAAAGTAAATAAAATCGTTGTAAATTTTTAGATATCATAAATGACTATCATTTATTATCACAAAAATATGTAAATAATTTCTAAATCAAGCAGGCTACATAAAATCAAACTTTTGTTACCAAATTAATATTTGTAAAATTTGTTAAATTAATTCAAAATTAAATTCAATTCAATGTTTAAAAAGGTTTTTATGCTATAATGTGAATTATTTACTTTTAGCAGTGTAGACAAAATTAGGCTTTCATATTCATAATAACAAATATTTATAAAAGTAATGAGCAAGTATTTATTGTGACACCACCATAATGCTGGGCTGCAATTTTTAATTATTTAATTTAAAATATATGCTCTCTGTCCATTTTGGTAGAAGCTTGCGCCTGTACATCATAGTTTTCCTCATAACAGTAGAGTGAGTCATGTTGGTCATCTAAATCACTCCTTTCTGCAGAAAATTTTCAAATTAAAATAATGTGACTTTCAAGTTTATATCAGAAGTTTGTATATAGTTAATTGGGTCTCCTGCCACTAAGATTTCCACATTTGGGTTTCAACTTTCATTTATCTAACACTGTTTTTTAGATTAAGGAAGGACAGACAACAGATGAATGACATTGGGAATTTATACATCTACAATTTTTTCAAACTGTAGCCCAATTAGCAAAAAATATTGCATTTCATGTAAAAGACTTTCCACATAAACATAGAAAATTAAAACTCTTAGAAAACTAGCTATCTATATATTTTATTTTTGAACACACTTACATATTGATACCCCAAAACTTTCATTTTAAAGAAACTTCATATTATTATTAAAAATATGTAAGATTTATTAATAAAAATGTATTTAGAATCTACAATTCTTAATCTATTCTTAATTGAAAATTAAAATTATATACTCACTGTGAATAATTTTTTACTGCTTTATTTAATATTATCTCTATTGACTGTGAATCAAGTATTGGTAAATTTTGAGTAAACATTTGATTGATATAAAAATTATATCTTAAATGAAATTCTGTTTCTCTTCTCAATTTTAATGCAGCTAAAATTCTTTTTACAAATATTTTTGGATTTTCAGCCAAAAACATTAAATATATCCTTGGAATCCAGTACTCTCCTATTAATTCAACTGATAACAGAATAAATTAATATTATTTTATAAATTTTAAATATGATTTTTTTTAATATTTCATAATGATATAACATAAAATATTTATAAAATAATAAAATTCTAAAAACCTTTATTTATTTCTGAAATTTTCTTAACTAAAAAGCAACTTGTAACAGGATTATAATTACACACAGCTACTTCAACCCATTGATAATCTGATTCTGAAATAATAAAGATATTGATTCATTCTAATTTATTATTATAGTAAATGCATTAAAATAATATGAAACAAATTAACAACATTTTTTGCAATTTAGCATATTATATAAATTTTATATATAAAGTGATGTCTCATATTTCAAACAATTCTAATTTTGAATGTTCTAGAGTTCAAACACTAAATTTGAGAAATCTGATCAATGGTTCAAACAATGTTTCCACATAAATATCATCTGTTGGAAAAGTGCACTTGCTTTATAAATACCATGTATTGTGTGCACAAATCATCTCTATTGTTCTTGCTGTAAAAGCATCTCTTGCATTACATTCGTGTTTTCAGTGCTATTTTTGCTTTATTATTGATGTGTTTAGTTTTATCTATATAATCCCTACTTATTAATTATGGCATACAAGAGAGTGAGGAAGCAATAAAGCAAAGAGGAAGGGTGTGATATAAATAATTGAGGTAAAAATGAATTTATGGTGAAGCATGATAGTAGTATAATGTGGCAGGTCTGACAGTAATGTTTAAGTTCATGGTGTATACCATTCTTAAAAAAAAAAGCAATAAAAACAGCGAAGTAACTAAAGGTATGACAATGTTGACCTCCAAGAGATCACATGTTATTGAGGAGATGGAAAAACTCCTCCTAGTGTGGATAAATTAAAAGCAATTGGCTGATATCATCTCCAAGAGTATTATTTGTGAGAAACCCTACAGTTGTATATTAATTTCAATTTTCATTGTATTATACAGTATATTGTAGTGCTCCGTCACTATTTTTGTTTCCCAGCCTTATTTATATTAGGTACTTTGTAGTCGTTCGTATCAAGTTTTCTACTTTTTGTCGTATTACTAGTATATTTGTAATTTTTCCATTTGTCATGCACCACTTTTGGTGGCTGCTGCCTGCTTAATCAGGATTGGTTGTCATGACACCACGTGACTAAGGCTGAAGTCCCAGATGGCGGCAAACATAAAAACACATGTGGGACATGTGCAGATCACCTTTTCTTTCTGGATTATACCTGGTGAAGACTCTCGAGCCCCTGACCAAAAGGACAACAGCGAGAAGGGTCAATGTCTACGACTGGAAATTAGGGTGACATAACAGACTTTTCATTTGGGATCCACTTGGATTGGGTAACAATTGACTGTCGAGTCCAGAGACTTTTGTGGACAACAAAGAAGGTTAAGGAAATAACCTGTATCTAAGGTTATTTTTGGTGTTTTTCTCTTTTAATTGTTGGGTATCAATTTGTACTGTGATCCACTAGTAACAACGGACATCAGGTTATGCTAGCAACAATAAGTGTGTATTAATGGAAACCAACATGCGATCATCACTGTAAATATTGTAAATATCTTTTTTTTTTTTTTTAGACTAAGTATCGCTATTCCTAGTAATAAGTATATTAGAGTTATGAGGTGTTAAGCCCCTAGTGCATGTTACGTGAGTGCCACGTAACATGCACTAGGAAGATTAGATCTGTGTGCTGTACTGTACATTAACTTATGTATCATAAAGTGGTTGTTCAGAATTACTTATTATGTGACCTCCTTTTCTTGTGCAGCCCTTAGTATCCTTACCCAACACTAAGTCTGAATCTTAGTGATCCCAAGACACTACAATATAGATATTTTATTGTTTTCATGTTTTAACTTATTACTTAAAGATATTTAATTGTGTTACTTTTATCTAAAATTATGTGTATTTGCTGTTTAAGTTTATTGAAATGGATCTAGGAACAGACTAATCTAGTTTCCATTATTTCTAATTGGGAAAACTGATTCCAACTTTGAACAATTTATTGTTAAATGCCTCCTGACAAATTAAATCTGAAGTAAAAGGCATTGCTGTATTAACTAATTATTATTAATTAATTAATTATTTCTAAATTATTTGTTTAGTTTAAACTTAAATAATTCAGAGCATTTACCTTTATCTTTGGAGGCTTTTAAAAAAGCAATTCCAGGTACAAGATAAGTATCATTGTCTATTCTGCCAAGTGATAACCACTCTTGTGGTGTACGACAATCAAATTCATTGTCATCAAACATTTCCAAGGGCAAAAAATGTAAGTATTCATCAAGTTTAAATCTGTAAGTTAAAGACTGTTTGTCTTTCAGTAATTCAAAGTTTTCTTGTTTATTAGGAATTAAAGCTTCATTTGTAATATTTGCTTCTTGAAGTAAAGTTATTAAATTTATTTTAGAAAAAGTTTTTTTCAATCTGAAAAAAATTCATATCATATCAACCTTATTCAAAATATCTCTACTACACAAGTATTTTCATCATTTATCTTTATCTCATATCATAAAATTTATAAATCATAAACTGAAATTTATATTTATTTCATATTATCTTCACCTCAAAATTGCTAGTTCTCTGGGACACACTCCATGTGGCACTACATATGGAATTTGCACCTTGGGATCATAAGCTTTAGGAGTAAACAACTTGAAAAAATTAAAAAGACAATATCAAGAATACGTTTTAAAAAAATAAAAAATAACATTTAGTTTGAAAATATAGTAATCATTATAAATTAAAAACCTTTTAATTACCTTAGTTTTAATTAAGTCCTTATTTAGATATTTAAGTTTTAAGTGTTCTGCATCAAAAGTGAAAAATTCTTTGCTCTTTTGAACTATATTTTAAAATAAAACATTTTATAAAAGTATTATATATAAAAACTAACATAGAATAATTTGTGATGATNTTAGAAAAAGTTTTTTTCAATCTGAAAAAAATTCATATCATATCAACCTTATTCAAAATATCTCTACTACACAAGTATTTTCATCATTTATCTTTATCTCATATCATAAAATTTATAAATCATAAACTGAAATTTATATTTATTTCATATTATCTTCACCTCAAAATTGCTAGTTCTCTGGGACACACTCCATGTGGCACTACATATGGAATTTGCACCTTGGGATCATAAGCTTTAGGAGTAAACAACTTGAAAAAATTAAAAAGACAATATCAAGAATACGTTTTAAAAAAATAAAAAATAACATTTAGTTTGAAAATATAGTAATCATTATAAATTAAAAACCTTTTAATTACCTTAGTTTTAATTAAGTCCTTATTTAGATATTTAAGTTTTAAGTGTTCTGCATCAAAAGTGAAAAATTCTTTGCTCTTTTGAACTATATTTTAAAATAAAACATTTTATAAAAGTATTATATATAAAAACTAACATAGAATAATTTGTGATGATAAAATTTAATAAGAGTTTTTTAAAACATTTATTGTATTTGTTATTGCTAGGTTACTAAAGCTTCAATTACTGATAATGTGTATATTAAAGACTATTTATAGGCCACTATAAACACTTATATCTAAAAAATAAGCATAACCATTAATTTAGCCCATATCCCAGAAACTACTGGAATTTTCTGAACATGAGTGTAGTTCAATAATCAATTAGTCAAAAAATAAGCTGAAAAATATTTTGATTTAAAAAAAATTAAATCAGTATTAAGTTCAGAATAAAATCTACATAAAATTTACAATGATATTACTTGCAAAAAAGACAGTAGACACAAAAACAATCAATAAAGTAAAATCCAGAAGTGTTAATTTTTAGATTTTATCTCAATTAACATCAAAGATATTATCAACAACATTAACTTACCTTAAAGGTTGGTCGGTTAGTATTGGTTTTTTGGCACAAGAGCCAAATAGGCTAAGCTGCGCCATAACAAATGGTAAATAATTATAAACATCACAAATAACAAAAATAAACAAATAAATAAATAAACAACAGCAACAACAACAACAACAAAAAACAAATATATACATATTAATAACAAACTAGAGCAAACAAAAAGGTAAAAGATAAATAAATAGATATATAAATAAATAATTAAATTTCTTTACACAAATTAGTGACTTTTAAAAAGTTGGTTGGTTGGTTAGTTCAAGTTTTTTTGCACGAGCCATGAAGGCTATGCTGCACCATAACAAAAAATAACATTACACAAAACTAAATATATATCTCATCAGAAACTAATAAAATACAAAACCATAAATAAACAAAACAACGGAATAAATATAAGTGTATAATAAATAAATAACATAGGATATTGGTAAAACACAAACATAAATAACTGCAAATAAACAAAACAACAAAATAAATATAAGTACAATAATACCTCAAACTTACGCGATAGGTGGGACCGAGCGATAACCGCGTAAGTCGGAGTATAATTTCGCAATTTGTGTAAAATCCAAATCGGACGTATGTAAGCTAATAAATGTTCTTTTTAATCTTATCTCGTCTTTTGATTCGTTCACGGTTGCAAGAAATCACCACATAAAGTCTCTGAAGTGTCTGTAGATATAACAAACACAGAAATATATAACACAAAATAAATTGTAGCTATGTGTCGATTCCGCGCGACACGTCCGAACATGTAAGTTAAACAATAGTGTGGAGGGAATGAGTAATCAAGAGTTGCGTGGTGCTCAAACAAAAGACGAATCGACGAGATTTGAAAATCGCGTAACTCCGGGTTCGCGTAAGTCGGGGTAGCGTAAGTCGAGGTATCACTGTATTTAATAAATAAATAATTATATTTCTTAGTAAATATTTTATAACTTTCAAAAAATTCAGTATTTTGTCAAGATTTGGCCTCTGGCCTAAAATCTCTCTCCAACTTGCATTTCCGAAATGCTGTCTACGATTTTGATCAAAAGCAATGCAGTTGCAAAGAATGTGTTTAACACTAACTGTACAGTTGCAGTACTGACATACAGGTTGATCATCACCCTTCTAAAGGTATTGATGAGTCAGTCGAGTGTGTCCAATTCTCAAACGAGTAAGGACAACCTCAGATCTCCTATCATATTGCCTATTATGTGTCCAATTTTCAACCAAAGGTTTGATCTCATGTAGTTTATTGTGGATTTGTGCATTCCACATAATTTGCCATCTCTCTGCTAGTCGTTTTTTAATGACTAGCTTCAAATCACCTCCTTCAATACACATTTCATGCTGTGAGGGACTTTCTGACTTTGCAGCTGTGTCAGCATCTTCATTTCCTCTTATACCCACGTGGCCTGGGACCCAACAAAACTTTATAGAGGAGTTGCACATAATAAGATGGCAAATTAGTTTCTGAATTTTAATCACTATAGAGTGAGAACTAGGTTCACACAAGATCAAAGCCTGAAGTGCACTAACTGAGTCACTTTAAATCATGCAGCAATGATGACCTTTCCTATTTATATACTTTAGGGCTAAATAAATAGCCTGCAACTCCACAGAAAAAATGGAAGAATTCAGTGCTATTTGTTTTGTAACGATTTCATCTTGGCAGACAAAGGCTGAGCCAATGTAGTCTTCCAATTTTGATCCATCAATATAAATAGGAATTAAATTCCTGTCACTGTGTTGAATTACTGCAAAGTGCTGTCTATAGATGTAGTCTGGTGTGGTTTCTTTGGGGAACTGCTTTAAGCTCAAATCAACATCTATCGCTGGGGTTGACCAAGGTGGAATGCTATTAACCTCAACTTGTGAGATGTTGCTTGTGTTAAAGTCAATCATGCTGCTTAATTCTCCATTCTTATGTAGAATGTGGGGACACTACTTGTCCGAGCTGCAAATAATCTTTTCAGCTGTGTATCTGAATTATTAGCTGAAAGTCTATTCAGAGATTTCTGTTTAATGTAGTAAAAAAGAGACAACTGTTCTCTCCTCTGGGATAGTGGAGGCTCATAAGCATCCACATACAAACTTTGGGCAGGAGAAGTTCGAAAAGCACCAGTGCACAAATGCAGTGCTTGATGGTGGATTGGATCCAGCATCCGAAAAGTAGATTCTCGCGCAGAGCCATAAACAATGCAACCATAGTCCAGCTTAGAGCAGACAAGGGCCCTATAAATCTTGAGCATAGAAACTTTGTCTGCTCCCCAGGATGAGCAGCATAGTACCTTTAAAACGTTTAGAGATTTTAAACATCTACTCTTCAAGTTGTGCAAGTGTGGCAAGAATGTCAATTTTTGGTCAAAAGAAACACCCAAAAACTTAGCCTCATTCACCATTGGGATTTTAGGTAAATTTCTGGATCCAGGTGCAAACCACGTCTTCGGCAAAAGTTGATGCACGAGGTCTTCTCCGTGTTAAAGGTAAAACCATTGGTCTTGGACCAATTGTCTATGCAATTTAGAGAGGTTTGTAGTTGTCTCTCAATGAAATTCATGTTACTAGACTGACAGGAGATCTGAAAGTCATCCATGTACAGAGAGTGTTTTACACTAGGAGGAAGACACTTAGCTATGCTGTTAATTTTGATTAGGAACAGAGTCACACTCAAAATACAACCTTGAAGAACACCTTCTTCTTGTGTAAAGAGCCTAGATAGTGTGTTGCCCATCCTGACTTGAAATCTTCAATTCTGTAGGAAGTTTTTTATAAAAATTGGCAAATTACCACGCAACCCGAATTCGTACAGATCACGGAATATCCCGTATCACCAACAGCGATCATAGGCCTTCTCTATATCAAAAAACACAGACACTAAGTGCTGTCGTCTAACAAACACTTCGCGTATAGATGTTTCAAGGTTTACTAAGTTGTCCATTGTACTTCTGTTCCTACGAAAACCACTCTGATGTGGTGAAAAGTATTCATTTTTCTCTAAGAGACATATCAGACGTCTGTTTATCATTCTTTCGAACAGTTTACAGAGACAACTCATCAGAGAGATTGGTCTGTAATTAGAGGGATTCTTGCGGTCTTTACCTGGCTTGGGAATGGGAATAATGATAGATAGTCTCCAAGAGTCGGGAAAAGTATGTTCTGTCCATATTCTGTTAAACAGATTCAGAAGGTTACTAAGGGAATTGTCTGACAGATTCTTAATCATGCTATAGTGGATTTTATCCAGGTCTACAGCACTATTCCCCGAGCGAGAGATCACTGTATGTAATTCAATTCTAGTGAAAGGCACATTATATTCCTCATTAGATGGGGAGTGAAAGTTTAAATATTGTTTTTCACTTTGGGTTTTATAAACCTGAAAATTCCTTGGATACATAGTATTGCTGGATGAAGACGAAAATGTTTCACCCAACGTATCAGCAATACCCTGTATATCGCTGATTATTGTGCCATTACTTTCTAGCATGGACAGAGTGAGAAGCATATTTCCCATTGATTTTATGGATTTTATCCCAGATTGTTTTTGAGCTAGTGGAAGATGTTATGCTAGAAACATACTTCCTCCAAGAATCCCTTTGGCTTTGCCTTCTTATTCTTCTGGCATTTGCCTTTTGAAAAGCAACCAAATTTTCAGCAGTAGGGTATCTTCTGAAAAGACCCCATGCTTTCTTTTGTTTTTTAAATGCTGTCTCGCAATTCTGATCCCACCATGGTTTCGGATGCTTTGGGTATCTGGTTGATGTTTTCCCCATTGTTTTTTCAGCTGCTTGTATGATACTGGAAGTGACAACTTCAACTGCATCATTGATATCAGCAATATTCACCATATCCTCAGTGATATTGGCCATAGAGGAAAAAACAGGCCAATTGGCTGTTTCCAATTTCACAGCTTTCTCTGCCTTGATATTTTAGAAATATTGGGAAGTGGTCACTAGAGAGTGGATTAGATCCAACCTCCTATGTAAATGCTGAAAACAGGTTTGGAGTTGCTAATGATAGATCAATGGCAGTGAATGTTCTTGTTGGGGCATGAAAATACATCACTTCTCCAGTATTAAATAAATACAGTTGGTGATTACTTATAAATCTTTCAATGGCTCTGCCTCGATGATTGATGTCGGGACTGCCCCACATAGGATTGTGGTCATTAAAATCACCAAGTAAAAGAAGTGGTGTTGGCAGCTGTTCAACTAATACATCCAATTCATTTTCATTCACTCTGATATCTAGTGGCAAGTATATAGAACAAACTGTGACAGTTATGCCAATTGAAATTTTGACTGCCACAGCTTGCAGCTCTGTTGTTATTTGTACCAGCAAGGATGGGATGCAATTGGAAACCAGAATAGCCACACCGCCACTGGCATGATTGTGGCTATCATCATCCTTTCGGTAGAGATCGAATCCTTTTACAGAGATATTTTCTCCAGATTTCAGATGTGTTTCCTGGAGTGCCACACAGAGAGATGGGGTAGATGATGTCAAGTGTTTTATGTCAGAGAAGTTGTTGCGGAAACCACGACAGTTCCATTGGATTATTTTATAATCCATTGTGTTTGAGGCAGCATTCTTTGAAAAGGTGTCCCTCTTCAATTTAACTGAAGAACTTACCTTAAAACAAACCATATCCTTCTCTATATTTACATACTCTAAAATTATACAATCCCCAATGTTATATCTATTTTTGCGATAATAAAAGGAAAGATGATATGTACAGTATCACAAACAAAAAGGAGAACACCAGTATTGATACTGTCTACATCTGCTATATATCTAAATCCGTCAATCAGAAACTATCTGAGCATAAGGATGATATCAAAAGAAAAGAAGATAATGCACTTTTATCTTTATTTACTCAACCTTATCAAAGCTAAAGTGGTTTAGCAAGCAGTTCTAGTTATCAAGGAGATTGCCTTTCTTTCCCATTCCAATATCCCAACATTTCAAAAACGAGTGAAATCTATAGACAAACAATTTCCAATGTCTCTAAACAGAGGTAACATGGACTTGCCTTCAGGGCCATGAGAGAAAATACAGGAACTGGGACTAGGGACTCCTAGGTAGAATCAGATTATATATTGCAAAGGTGCAACAATATAAGTTTTTATTCCCATTATTAATTTCATGTATAATCAGTAGAATTTGCAAAGCTTGTGTGTGTATTATTTTCCATCATCTGGCATTGCTCGTAGGTCTCTCTGTCCCTCTGACATAACAAGCATCACATTAGAAAAAGAGATTAGATTTATATTTTTTTTATTACATTTATTTTTTTACCCATTAAGCACTTAAAACTGTATAAACTGATCTAGATTTTATAATTAAAATTTTATTATACAAATTTCAATTCAGGTCATTGTAGCAGGTATGGGGCCTACAGTGACCAGCTTTCCATCCTTCTTGTTGGCCTTGCTCACCCTTCCACATAAGAGTTTCTATTAAATCTAACATGTCACCCACCATTGTCATAGTCCTATCTCCTCAAATGTTAATTTTGTACTCAACCATTCATACTGTAATACATATGAACTGTCTGACTACTACTGCCTTTTTTAAGTATGCCTGAAGATAACCCACTAAACAGATCAAAAACATCAGTGATATGCAAATTTTTACACACTGCTAAAAGTGTTGTGTCTAGTTACATATAAAACTACTTTACAGTTCTCTTCTTTGAGATTTCTCTGTAAAAAATAATTCATTAATTCAGAGCAATAAATTTGATGACCTTGAAATCATACTTCTAATATTTTTATGTTCACTTCAGAAACCATAAAAAATAAAATTTTTTGATTGTTGACATTTGTGATAACATTAACATTTTATATATATGTTACCGCTAAAGCTCGAAATCCGTTAATGTGCGCATTACCTAGCTAATCTGCAGATTAACTAGGGTGATCCGTTAAAGCTGCGAAAATTATTCCATTTCTCAAATTACCTAGGTAATGTTCAGATTATCTAGGTAATCTGCAAATTACCTACTAGGCACTCGGTAAAGTGAAAATAAGATTTTTGCTGGAACAACAGCAACGTTTCTGTACGCTTAAATTAACATAATGTTATTTATTTAATTTTCAATATCTAAAGAATCAAGTTAATACAATCAACAAATTAGTTGATTGAATCAATCATCAATCAATTAAAAAAACTTTAATACAAAAATCAAACGGTTTAAAATATTACTACAATTAGGGAAATGAATTTGCAAAACATATGATAAAATTGTACTTACTTATTAGTGCAATCTAAAGATTGGTGACACTTTGAATTACGTAGCAATTGGTTTTTGCGACAAGCACGCCTATTTGTGGTACATTTAGATTTGCAGTCACATTTTCTGAAACCCTGCCCAGTACCAAGGGATTGTTTTATTGCTGTTTGACGTAAAGATATTTCTACAGCAGGGACATCCATCTTCTTTCGTTAAAAATCTCTCTTTGCAAACACTGAATTCAGATTTTGCATACAATTGTTTTAAAATACCTGTTTTAGTATCAAGTTTATAAAAGCCATCCTCTGTTTTACTAAGAACCACAGCTAAAATTGAACGTGCATCAGTTTTTGCTCTGTCTTCTTCGGGTACTTTAATTCTCACAGCGAAACCTTCATCGACGTTTGGGTGCTTTGCATTAGAAACTGCTAACATTTTCTTTGCTTGCTTTTCTAAACATTTCTTGGCTTCATCACGCTGTATTTTCTGATCCATATTCTTTTTACAGATGATGCACAATACATTCTTACCATACCCTTCCTCTTTAGGATCTACTTCACCACAAACTGCGTGAACAAACATATTACACGATTTACACTTGTGAGCACTTGATGCTGCTTTTGAGCAAACAATACAGACTATGTCTTGTATAGTGCTCTTTACAGGCTCCGTACGAAACTGTGATGGCGATTCTGCTGAAGTTGAGAGTAACTCAGTGATGACTTCTTCAACTTGCAGAGGCGATTCCTTGGAGGTGCAGGGTAACTGAATATTCTTCGTGACTGCATCATCAATCAACGGTATAGAAGGCAGTTTAAGATTACTATCGGTAAATTCTTGTATTTCTATAGGTGATTCTGTAGAAGCGGGGGATAACGGAATGTCCTCTTGAGTAAGATTTGACTGTGATCTCATAATCACAGTCTCTTGTGAATCTTCTAATTTTTCAAGGTCTTCTTCAGTTTTTATCGAATGTCAAACAATTCTCCGGCATGGACAAACTTTTTCAAACCTTTCTCGCGCATCTGACAACGGCTCAATGAGTTTTTCACAGCCTCGTACAGTCAACACATCACACCTTTGAATTATTTGATAATCTCGAGATGATTCTTTCTTCTTGGAAACTTTTATTTGCTTTACATCTTCAATTATGGAATCATACTTTGGTTTGTTATTAAAACACTACGTATTATATTTTAAATCTTCACTAAAGAGGTTTGTGAAGAATCTTTTCTTGATTTTACTCACCAATTCGGTGCTTGCTTGCATTCTAGGATTTAAATTTATCTACATAAAAAGAAAAATTGGGGAAAGGAAGTGAAAGAAACAAACTTTTGAACTTTAATGATACGGAAGCCGTTAATGTGCAGATTACCTAGATACTCTGCAAATTACCTAGGTAATTTGAGAAATTGAACAATTTTCACAGCTTTAACGGATCACCCTAGTTAATCTGCAGATTAGCTAGGTAATGTACACATTAACGGATTTCGAGCTTTAGTGGTAACATATATATTATATATAAAAAGTTGCCAGCTAAGTCTGAAGTAACAGCAAACTCAAGTTTGTCTAGGCAACACGTGGTCTGTCATATTCATTTCAGGGAATGTCCAAAAATATTTTTAATTTCATATTTAGCCTGCATTATCATCTGAAAAACAGTTTTATCAAGTGTGTATTAGGCAAACTTAAAAAAAAATGTAAATTTATTTCATGTTTTATCTTACTTATTTTATATAATTTATCTGAAATTAATTAGTAAAACTAAGATTAAAAATGTTTAGAAACACATTTTTAAAAATTTAATATGAAAGAAAAATAAAATGTGTGAAAATTATATAACCAGTTCTAAACTGATTAAAACACAAAACTTCAAGAAAAAAAAAAAAAACAATTAGAACCATGTTCTGTATATGAAAATTTAAGATTCACTCATTATAAAACTATTCTTTTGCACTAGTCAGAAAAAAACGTTGAACTAATAAAACACAGATACTGTGTTTTAATAACAGCTGAAATATACTAATGTGATAAAACTGGAAACAAATACAGTAAGAACCTGCTTAATGCTGCCTCGCTTAACACTGATTCGATATAACGCAGTCTACTCAAAGCCTAAAAAAGCTCAAAATTTACGCTGATTTTTATTATTTCATTGATTCATATATAATACAATTATTTAAAAACACAAACCACCAAACACATACCAATCAGCAAAAGGTGGCAAAAAGGAATACTTTCAAATGCAAGAATACCAAATATTTCCCACACTTTAAAGTGGTCAGCAAACTGCCTTCAAAACATGCCCTTTGAACTTTCACTACATAAATGCTGTTCTTGTTGAATGAATGAATAACTCAGGAAAAGTTTATGGTTTCTTGGTATCATATGCTTAATTCCAACAATAACACAAAAGTTTAATAATAATATGTATGATGATAAGTGGTGATTGACAACTTAACCAGATTAGTCTTCTCTAACAGATAAAGAATATTGTTCATTGTTAAAGAATATTGTTTTTTACAACCAGTCTCCTCCCCTATACCTATTTTCAACCAGTCTTTATTTGATGCCTATGATCAAAATTCATTATCTAAAAGAGTGTTTGAACCAATTCTTTGTTTTTATTTTAAAATATTTAATACATATGTAGTGCTTCACAGTTCTTTGTGTATATTATTTTTTCCCTCTTTTTATTTTTATTTTGTTTGTTTTCTGTTTGTCACATGTCTGTTTTTGTGTGGATCCTTCTCCATTTCCTTCCTTGGTACCACCATTTTTCTGCTGGCGGGATGTGCAATGTGTTGACATTTTATGTGGTTTGCTTAGTGTTTATACGCCCTTTGTGACACACTTAAGATCCCCCGTGAGACAGGAATACAGATACTTACTCTGAATACAGTTGTCCCTTGATAATCCGACAGGTATGGGACCAAAGGTGTGTCAGATTACCAAAAGTGTCTGGATTACTGAAAATAATTACATATTTCGCATTGTTTTGCTAGCAGTAACTTACAATATTCTCTACTCCAACTGTTCGAACAGAACTGCTCACATAAAACACACGAAATGTGTGTCTTCGTGTAAAAATTGGATGGGGAGATTCACATTGCGACATGCTTCTGTGCAAGCAGACATGTAATGGGGACGGGTACCTTGATGGGAGGTGCATCGGACTACTGAGCATGTCGGATTAAAAAATGTCGAACTATAGAGGGACAACTATACTTTATTCGGGGTCCTACTTAGACCGGGCGTTCTCCACTCTTATACATTAGAAGGGGCCATCTGTTTTGCACGTTGCACGGTGTTGCCAGATCTTCCCTTAACAGACCCAAAGTGTGGTCACGTGGGACGGAGTGACATCTGTTGGCAGACGGTACACAAACAAGGATAAACCACATGAAAAAGCTTTTTTTTTCATTTGTGGGGATTTCTTCATATGTGAGTGACCAGAGAATGCCACAGGTTGCAAGGACTGGGACAATAGAGGTACAAGAGAACCAGTCGTCTGGGAATTGAAGAAATTTTGGATCGAAAAGGGAATCCATTTGCATTGAGAAAATATGTCAAGAAAGAAAAAGATCGCCATCCAAATAGGGTAAAGGACTAACTATAGTGTCACATAATCAACGAATTATTTTGGACCAAAGGGAAATCTTGTATGTGTTATTGTATACCCGTTTCCCCAACTGTGTATTTGATGTTATCTTAGCATTATCGTTTCTATTTTTTTAATATTTTTTATATGGTCTATCTGAAAAAAGCAGGGTTTCGCTTAAAGAAGGAAGGTCAGGAGAGAGATAATCAGAGTACAAATATCATTGTAATGTGATTAAACTTTGTATTGTTCCATTAGTTGCGTATTTGTTTCCAATAAACCTTTGTTTATAAAACCACACTGTGACACCAATTATTCATAGTTTTAACTGTTCTTCTTTTGTTCAACCCCACAGACCACATGCTATAGGAGGTTTTTACACATAATTAAGTGTTTCTGAATATTAAAGGTGGGACATTGTGTTTTTGTATAGTTGGTTACAAATGAAGCATCCACTGTTTGGAGATAAATATAATAGGTGTCATATTTGAAGGGTCTGAGGATTGTAAAAATGTCCATTAAGTAGAGTGTCTGCTATTTGGGAGTGTACATTAATATAAGTTTTATTGTATATACATACATACATGCATGCATGCGTAAATGTATATAATAACTTTTAAAAACTATGAAATAAATAAATATAAAATTTGGAATATCACCTGCAACATTATTTGCTCCCATAGCAGCTTGACGAATATAACTAGGTAAAACAGTAATCCTTGGATCCAATAATGGAGATTCCTTAAAAAAATAAACATTTAAAATTTTGTAATTTTAATTTCATACCAATATTAATATTAATAATCAAATTTAAATTTAAACAAAATGCAAAAGTTTATTTTTCAGTTTTATACTATTCAACATTAATAAAATTATTAGTGAAAGCCATGATCAAATCATTGTTAGCCACATAACAAAGAACTAGTATTTAATAACTCATATTTTACTATTATTTCGTTTTTTTATTCTGAAACTGAAATTACTTACATCATATTCAACATTAGTTCAACAAACAGGTAATCTAGTAATACTTAAATGAGTTCGCTACTTATAAGAACTTTTTGATATTTGAAGTGCAGTATTAGCAAAGCTTATATAAGGCTTACAGAATTGTGTTTGTTCTCAAAATCCGTTTGATTGATTTTGATTATACTTTGCCATTTTCCATTAATTGTGACACAGAATCCAAAAATGCAATAAAAAGTGGGGTCCATGACTTTGTTTTTGAGATATAAGATTGTTTCATGAGTGTGCACGACAAAGTAATATCATATGACATTTAATGGTTGCTAGCAGGTCTTATATGAGCTTATAGAATCAAATACATTCTCAAAATTTATTAGTTTGATTTTAATAAAACCTTGCCATTTTCCATTAATTGAGACAAGGAATCGAGAAATGTAATGTGGGTCCATTTAATTGTAAAAAATCTAGCAACAAATCGCTTAACTTTCCCAGAAACATTTAAAATTTGATGGCACTATCTATTACAATNACCGAGTTATCACTGTATATAATAAATAAATAATTATATTTCTTAGTAAATATTTTATAACTTTCAAAAAATTCAGTATTTTGTCAAGATTTGGCCTCTGGCCTAAAATCTCTCTCCAACTTGCATTTCCGAAATGCTGTCTACGATTTTGATCAAAAGCAATGCAGTTGCAAAGAATGTGTTTAACACTAACTGTACAGTTGCAGTACTGACATACAGGTTGATCATCACCCTTCTAAAGGTATTGATGAGTCAGTCGAGTGTGTCCAATTCTCAAACGAGTAAGGACAACCTCAGATCTCCTATCATATTGCCTATTATGTGTCCAATTTTCAACCAAAGGTTTGATCTCATGTAGTTTATTGTGGATTTGTGCATTCCACATAATTTGCCATCTCTCTGCTAGTCGTTTTTTAATGACTAGCTTCAAATCACCTCCTTCAATACACATTTCATGCTGTGAGGGACTTTCTGACTTTGCAGCTGTGTCAGCATCTTCATTTCCTCTTATACCCACGTGGCCTGGGACCCAACAAAACTTTATAGAGGAGTTGCACATAATAAGATGGCAAATTAGTTTCTGAATTTTAATCACTATAGAGTGAGAACTAGGTTCACACAAGATCAAAGCCTGAAGTGCACTAACTGAGTCACTTTAAATCATGCAGCAATGATGACCTTTCCTATTTATATACTTTAGGGCTAAATAAATAGCCTGCAACTCCACAGAAAAAATGGAAGAATTCAGTGCTATTTGTTTTGTAACGATTTCATCTTGGCAGACAAAGGCTGAGCCAATGTAGTCTTCCAATTTTGATCCATCAATATAAATAGGAATTAAATTCCTGTCACTGTGTTGAATTACTGCAAAGTGCTGTCTATAGATGTAGTCTGGTGTGGTTTCTTTGGGGAACTGCTTTAAGCTCAAATCAACATCTATCGCTGGGGTTGACCAAGGTGGAATGCTATTAACCTCAACTTGTGAGATGTTGCTTGTGTTAAAGTCAATCATGCTGCTTAATTCTCCATTCTTATGTAGAATGTGGGGACACTACTTGTCCGAGCTGCAAATAATCTTTTCAGCTGTGTATCTGAATTATTAGCTGAAAGTCTATTCAGAGATTTCTGTTTAATGTAGTAAAAAAGAGACAACTGTTCTCTCCTCTGGGATAGTGGAGGCTCATAAGCATCCACATACAAACTTTGGGCAGGAGAAGTTCGAAAAGCACCAGTGCACAAATGCAGTGCTTGATGGTGGATTGGATCCAGCATCCGAAAAGTAGATTCTCGCGCAGAGCCATAAACAATGCAACCATAGTCCAGCTTAGAGCAGACAAGGGCCCTATAAATCTTGAGCATAGAAACTTTGTCTGCTCCCCAGGATGAGCAGCATAGTACCTTTAAAACGTTTAGAGATTTTAAACATCTACTCTTCAAGTTGTGCAAGTGTGGCAAGAATGTCAATTTTTGGTCAAAAGAAACACCCAAAAACTTAGCCTCATTCACCATTGGGATTTTAGGTAAATTTCTGGATCCAGGTGCAAACCACGTCTTCGGCAAAAGTTGATGCACGAGGTCTTCTCCGTGTTAAAGGTAAAACCATTGGTCTTGGACCAATTGTCTATGCAATTTAGAGAGGTTTGTAGTTGTCTCTCAATGAAATTCATGTTACTAGACTGACAGGAGATCTGAAAGTCATCCATGTACAGAGAGTGTTTTACACTAGGAGGAAGACACTTAGCTATGCTGTTAATTTTGATTAGGAACAGAGTCACACTCAAAATACAACCTTGAAGAACACCTTCTTCTTGTGTAAAGAGCCTAGATAGTGTGTTGCCCATCCTGACTTGAAATCTTCAATTCTGTAGGAAGTTTTTTATAAAAATTGGCAAATTACCACGCAACCCGAATTCGTACAGATCACGGAATATCCCGTATCACCAACAGCGATCATAGGCCTTCTCTATATCAAAAAACACAGACACTAAGTGCTGTCGTCTAACAAACACTTCGCGTATAGATGTTTCAAGGTTTACTAAGTTGTCCATTGTACTTCTGTTCCTACGAAAACCACTCTGATGTGGTGAAAAGTATTCATTTTTCTCTAAGAGACATATCAGACGTCTGTTTATCATTCTTTCGAACAGTTTACAGAGACAACTCATCAGAGAGATTGGTCTGTAATTAGAGGGATTCTTGCGGTCTTTACCTGGCTTGGGAATGGGAATAATGATAGATAGTCTCCAAGAGTCGGGAAAAGTATGTTCTGTCCATATTCTGTTAAACAGATTCAGAAGGTTACTAAGGGAATTGTCTGACAGATTCTTAATCATGCTATAGTGGATTTTATCCAGGTCTACAGCACTATTCCCCGAGCGAGAGATCACTGTATGTAATTCAATTCTAGTGAAAGGCACATTATATTCCTCATTAGATGGGGAGTGAAAGTTTAAATATTGTTTTTCACTTTGGGTTTTATAAACCTGAAAATTCCTTGGATACATAGTATTGCTGGATGAAGACGAAAATGTTTCACCCAACATATCAGCAATACCCTGTATATCGCTGATTATTGTGCCATTACTTTCTAGCATGGACAGAGTGAGAAGCATATTTCCCATTGATTTTATGGATTTTATCCCAGATTGTTTTTGAGCTAGTGGAAGATGTTATGCTAGAAACATACTTCCTCCAAGAATCCCTTTGGCTTTGCCTTCTTATTCTTCTGGCATTTGCCTTTTGAAAAGCAACCAAATTTTCAGCAGTAGGGTATCTTCTGAAAAGACCCCATGCTTTCTTTTGTTTTTTAAATGCTGTCTCGCAATTCTGATCCCACCATGGTTTCGGATGCTTTGGGTATCTGGTTGATGTTTTCCCCATTGTTTTTTCAGCTGCTTGTATGATACTGGAAGTGACAACTTCAACTGCATCATTGATATCAGCAATATTCACCATATCCTCAGTGATATTGGCCATAGAGGAAAAAACAGGCCAATTGGCTGTTTCCAATTTCACAGCTTTCTCTGCCTTGATATTTTAGAAATATTGGGAAGTGGTCACTAGAGAGTGGATTAGATCCAACCTCCCATGTAAATGCTGAAAACAGGTTTGGAGTTGCTAATGATAGATCAATGGCAGTGAATGTTCTTGTTGGGGCATGAAAATACATCACTTCTCCAGTATTAAATAAATACAGTTGGTGATTACTTATAAATCTTTCAATGGCTCTGCCTCGACGATTGATGTCGGGACTGCCCCACATAGGATTGTGGTCATTAAAATCACCAAGTAAAAGAAGTGGTGTTGGCAGCTGTTCAACTAATACATCCAATTCATTTTCATTCACTCTGATATCTAGTGGCAAGTATATAGAACAAACTGTGACAGTTATGCCAATTGAAATTTTGACTGCCACAGCTTGCAGCTCTGTTGTTATTTGTACCAGCAAGGATGGGATGCAATTGGAAACCAGAATAGCCACACCGCCACTGGCATGATTGTGGCTATCATCATCCTTTCGGTAGAGATCGAATCCTTTTACAGAGATATTTTCTCCAGATTTCAGATGTGTTTCCTGGAGTGCCACACAGAGAGATGGGGTAGATGATGTCAAGTGTTTTATGTCAGAGAAGTTGTTGCGGAAACCACGACAGTTCCATTGGATTATTTTATAATCCATTGTGTTTGAGGCAGCATTCTTTGAAAAGGTGTCCCTCTTCAATTTAACTGAAGAACTTACCTTAAAACAAACCATATCCTTCTCTATATTTACATACTCTAAAATTATACAATCCCCAATGTTATATCTATTTTTGCGATAATAAAAGGAAAGATGATATGTACAGTATCACAAACAAAAAGGAGAACACCAGTATTGATACTGTCTACATCTGCTATATATCTAAATCCGTCAATCAGAAACTATCTGAGCATAAGGATGATATCAAAAGAAAAGAAGATAATGCACTTTTATCTTTATTTACTCAACCTTATCAAAGCTAAAGTGGTTTAGCAAGCAGTTCTAGTTATCAAGGAGATTGCCTTTCTTTCCCATTCCAATATCCCAACATTTTAAAAACGAGTGAAATCTATAGACAAACAATTTCCAATGTCTCTAAACAGAGGTAACATGGACTTGCCTTCAGGGCCATGAGAGAAAATACAGGAACTGGGACTAGGGACTCCTAGGTAGAATCAGATTATATATTGCAAAGGTGCAACAATATAAGTTTTTATTCCCATTATTAATTTCATGTATAATCAGTAGAATTTGCAAAGCTTGTGTGTGTATTATTTTCCATCATCTGGCATTGCTCGTAGGTCTCTCTGTCCCTCTGACATAACAAGCATCACATTAGAAAAAGAGATTAGATTTATATTTTTTTTATTACATTTATTTTTTTACCCATTAAGCACTTAAAACTGTATAAACTGATCTAGATTTTATAATTAAAATTTTATTATACAAATTTCAATTCAGGTCATTGTAGCAGGTATGGGGCCTACAGTGACCAGCTTTCCATCCTTCTTGTTGGCCTTGCTCACCCTTCCACATAAGAGTTTCTATTAAATCTAACATGTCACCCACCATTGTCATAGTCCTATCTCCTCAAATGTTAATTTTGTACTCAACCATTCATACTGTAATACATATGAACTGTCTGACTACTACTGCCTTTTTTAAGTATGCCTGAAGATAACCCACTAAACAGATCAAAAACATCAGTGATATGCAAATTTTTACACACTGCTAAAAGTGTTGTGTCTAGTTACATATAAAACTACTTTACAGTTCTCTTCTTTGAGATTTCTCTGTAAAAAATAATTCATTAATTCAGAGCAATAAATTTGATGACCTTGAAATCATACTTCTAATATTTTTATGTTCACTTCAGAAACCATAAAAAATAAAATTTTTTGATTGTTGACATTTGTGATAACATTAACATTTTATATATATGTTACCGCTAAAGCTCGAAATCCGTTAATGTGCGCATTACCTAGCTAATCTGCAGATTAACTAGGGTGATCCGTTAAAGCTGCGAAAATTATTCCATTTCTCAAATTACCTAGGTAATGTTCAGATTATCTAGGTAATCTGCAAATTACCTACTAGGCACTCGGTAAAGTGAAAATAAGATTTTTGCTGGAACAACAGCAACGTTTCTGTACGCTTAAATTAAC